>NC_141819.1:8494617-8582117 GCF_982586985.1 Callionymus lyra
ACAATACACAGGTATACAGACTCCGGTGACGGGTGAAGATATATAGAGGGGAGAGGGGGGGGGGAGGTTGAAATAGCCAGGCCAGAGGGCACATACCTAGCACAGCAGGATCCAGACACAGGGGCCCAAGCCGCGGCAGGAACCCGCGTGAGACCAGGACCCGGCAGGCGAGATAACCACCAGAGCCGACCCCAAACACCAGCGAGAAGGCGGACCACCACCGGGGGCGTGAGAGGGCAAGCACAGTTGTTATTAAATACTGTCTAGCCACTGAAAATATGTCTTCTGAACACATCTCTTTGTATGATGTCTCTAAAGGCACAGCAACAATGTCATGAATGCGATGTCTCCTTCAAGCAGAACCACCTCTCTCCAAATATCTGCAAGGATCCTGCTGAGCAGCTGTTTAATATACAGTACTTAAACATATTTCATTTTATTGAACCACACAATATAGCATTGTATCAAGTCAACGCCCAAAAAATTATACCTCCAGTATTGAGCAACTGCTGTCTCTTTTCCAGGGGATCTACAAAGAACACATCATGTTCAGAAATCTGACTAGTTTATGAGCAGAGAGTCACATTATTATTTGACTTACAGCAACGGTTGGTGTGTTCAATTCCGGCTGCTTTGTCTGGAAAAAAAAATGGAAAGAAGGTTTTATTTAAAATAAAAATAGCCAAAGTCATTTGATACTTGGTATTATGTACTTTTTGACTTTGACTGCAGTAACGGGGAAGCCTCAAGAGTGGTTGCACAGTCCAGACAACAATTCTTCTGCCTCCTTTGTCCAAAATGCAAACCACTGCAAATGCCTGGTCGTGACATTAGTTGAGTTAGGTGTAACTTCAGTATAGATAACTTACTCCATTGAAAAGAAATTCACTCTTGGTAGAGATGCAGAAGGCATACTACGGATTGATGTTGAACAGATATATACATACAGTGAAATCATGGCCAAACATCTCTGTCCAATCTTCTGTAGTAGATTATAGGTTAGGTAGAACTTTATTGATCCCTCAGTAGGTCTCCTTTGGGAAATTGTTTAAAATTAAATGGTTTATAACCCTTATACAAACTTTTATTTTCAGAAAAACACATTTCTGGTAGATTTAACTTTAAAATTGCCTCTAGGTAAAATTACCTGAAGAAAAGGAGCACCACCTTTGAGTCTTAGTCCAAAGGAAACTATTACAGTTATGTGGATAATAATTAATTTAATTCAATTCAATTCAATTTTATTTAAAGTGTCTTATCATAAAAAAGTTATCTCAAGACACTATACAGTTGAAATAAGACTTTAGTTGATTAAGGAAAAAAAGATCCCAGCAATTCAACAAAGAGCAAGAAGCGAAACACTGTACAGTGAGCTATGGCGAGGAAAAACTTCCTTTTAGAAGCAGAAACCTCGAGCGGAACCAGACTCATTGTTGACGGCCTGCCGCTTTGACCGGCTGAGAGGAAGGATGGACTTATTAATTAACTATGAAACACTACTTTGAATCAATCTCATTTACTAAAGTCACTTCTAGTTGTCCTGATTATTGTCCTTTACTGAGTAAGAGGCTCTTAAATTGCCTTTTCTGAGATGAGAAACCGTTGTATCCCTTCACTGTTTGGATTGTTTCGTACCCACCGAGGGTTATGAGGAAGATGTTTGACTTAAATCTCACATGTACATTATTCTGATGAACACAAAGAGCAAACAGAAGTTATTTCCAGTCCTCACATTTATCTTAACAAAAAGAAAGTCGCTACGAGTGTCACCGTCTATTCCAGGTTTTTGTCCACGTATTGTTTTGTGCTTCCAGACGAATGGAAAACAAATGATTGTATGATATGGTCACAGGTCTTTTCAAGAAATCCAGTTCATGAAGATTCATTATTAAAGTGTTTTTAAGTAGCCTTTGCTTTGTGTATATAAGCTGTATTAATTTCTTCAAAACTATGAAAATTTTTAGGCTTCACTTGATTTTGAAAAGAAAAAACCTTTTATGTGTTTTGTCCATAGGTTTGTGATTCCAGGAAATACATTTTACTGAAGGAAGTTTTTGTGTCCGACTAAATACTGGACACTTAAACTAATCACTGGCTGTTCAGAATGTGGCGTTCACGGTTCCCCCCCTTTTTTTCAGTTCCCGCCCTTTTGTTTTGACGTACAGTAGGTATGAACAAGTAGCACTCCAGTCGGGGCATAGCTTTCTGGCCATGTAGCAGACAGAGACGGAGTCTGGAAGTGTTGAGGTGGATCACATCTCGGGCTCGGACGTTCTTGTAGCAGCTTCGTGAGATTGATCCATGTGAAGAGTGGTGTACATACACACTGTATTTAATACAAGTGATTCTCAAAAGCCTCTATGTGGGTCCGTGTCATGTCGTGGTGGGGAAACTAGATTGCAGTGGTCCCTCTGGACGGGGGATCGTGAAGGTCCCATATGTGATATTTGTCCTCACGCATCGTCCCCTGTGTTAGAAACATGCAGGATCCAGAGCAACCTCACACCCTGTGATACACTTAATGCCAAAACACCTTCACATCATCTTGACCATCGTTACTGTACACACACCAATGTCTCAGGAAGGAATCATGTTGTGTGCTTGGCCTGTCCATTGTATATGTTCTGTGCTGCCCCCCCACTATGTTACTTACACACACACCTCTGCAATTGCAATTTTGTCAAGATTATCAAGCGACTTTGATAAAAAAACAAAAACATTTAGAGATTATTGTTGTGTCGTGTGAATCACTTTAATAACCACATTCTGCTGTATTTGAGTCCCAAGTGTTGCCTTCAGTTTCCTCCAGCAGGAAAGAACGTTTCTGTTGTTTCTTCTAAATAATGAAAAAAAATAAAACATCAGGGCTATATAAAGTGCTCAAAGTAAACACATAATAAAGTATTATATAAGTATTATATGATTCACCAACACATGTCATCTTCAGGGTGTGACACCCCTGATGTCAAACAAAGGACGATGTGTCTGTTAAAGGATAAAGAAAGACTAAAATGCTGCTAATTGTAATCTGAGAGAACATTGCTCCCTCTAGTGGTGATTTAAGATAATTCACTGCCCTGTCAATAATTCTGCAAGGACTAAGATAAGTTTTCCTCGCTGCAGGGATGGAGTGAACCACGACAGGTGATGATAGTGACTCGTGTGTTTATTTATTAACAATGGCTCTATCTAGTGGTGCAACTGTAGATTACAGTCATTACAATGTTTTACAATCCAACTCTTGAACACATCACAGGAAGTAAATACCTGTTGTTTGTAATAATGGATCCGTAAAAACGGAAAACAAATTATTTTCAATCCTGTTATATATTAGAGGCTTCAATAAGCACCACTGTTGTACGGCGTGTTCTTCCTACTCTGACATGCTGGTCATCCAAAACTAGTGATGGTTAGATGAAGCTTCACTAACAGTGTCATCATTTTTAATGCTCAGTAGGTGGCGCCCCCGTTTAAAAATTAAATGAGGTTTAATCCAAGTGTTTATTATTAAATGTTTAAATATTAAATATATTTATTGATGTTCTCAGGCTCAGCTCCAGCTACTGTTTCCTCATCAAACACATTGAAAGAGTCAGTGAACAAGTGCAAGATTTACACTGAGAGACTGAGATCTTCCACTACAAACAGATTTAAAATATAGATTCATTTAAGCGTTTTTATGAATAATTCTTCTCATGTGGAGTCTTCAATCCAAGAGTTACAGACAAGCAGTATGCAGGTATTTGGAAGTTTTCAAGTGTCTTTTTGGAAGAAGATGAAGACGAAGACAACTGAGCTCCAGTCGCTACATTAAAATGAACAAACATTTTTGTCTATGACTCTAAAAAGAACAGATCACTCTCAAAATAATCCCGACAGGCGACATGAGGGCGAGTAGAACATTAGTTAGAATTTTGCGTGAATTATTACTTCAGACGTGTGACATAAAAAGACAACAAAAGACTTAAAACATCACATGATTCCAGAACTGTTGTAATAGTTTTATTTTACCTAAAATGACATGATTAAATAATGTTGAATACATTCAACTGTTACTTTAACAACACACTTTCATTTGCAGTTAATAAAAGAAAAACTCTCTAAATTGGATCAAGATTATTTCACGATACATTTGTCAAAGTGTAGATTCACTTATAACAATAATGACCCGTTTATAAAATATAATATAGTGTGATTTTGAGAAGCTTGTGCAAAGAACTGTATGTTTTGAAGCTGTTTGACTAGAGGATTGAATTTGTTGTTTTTAATTCATGTTTCTCTCGCTCTGTTCCTCTGATGACATCATTTCTAGGCGACAGATGAGATGAAGCCAATCTGTCACGATCGTGTTTAGCTACTGTTGAGAAGTACAGTTTGAAAAAATAACCATTAAACCACTTACTTTCAGAGTAAAAGGGGTTTAACTAGAGAACGATCATAAAAGTCACAAACATAGAAACAAACGTGAAACAAATCCAGCAGGTATGTTAGGCAACATTTTACTTAACAACATATTTTCTTCATTTTCTTCTGAGATTAAGTAAGTAAGTAAGTAATTTTTATTTGTATAGCGCTTTTCCAGACCAGGTCACTCTGATAGTCTCACTTCCTCTCCACCTCCAGACGCAGCTTTTCAAATCTGTCAGGATGATCCAGATAATCCTGATCCTCCATCAAGTTCCTGTTGTCGTTGGACAGTAGGAGGCGCTGCTGTGTGTGAGTCCAGTGAGAGTGAAGACTGAGAGAAGAAGAGACATGAGGTGATGATGGTGGAAGAACGTTGTCTTGACGATCATATACTGATCCAAACTGAGACGAGTCAATGTTCTGTCAACATTCTTCTGAGAACTTGAGAGAAGACCCATGTGACTGAAACATCCCAGAATAATCTTGGATGTCAGATTTGAAGATGAAGTCAGCAGCTAAACTAGCATGTAGCTAACATGAGTCTAGTCTAGTTGTGATGAAGATGTTCAAGTGAACACATGATTCAATATGAAGTGATTCATGTGTGAAATGATGTTTAAAGTGACTCAACATTGTGAGTTGATGATCAAACTCACGTCTGATTTCAAATATTTGACAGAAATATTTCTTTCAAACAATGTTGATGTTGAAGCTCCTGAAGAGCTTTGAGCTGAAGAACTTGAAGATTTGGAATCAGAGCTTCACTTGATACTGTAACTGTGAGTCTTTAACATCTGCACGTTTGTTCTGGAATCTTCTTCATCAAGTCCATGTCCACAAAGACCTTCAACTGCTGTGTCAGCAGAAGAGCTTTGATGTTGAAGTCAATCAATGGAATCAAACTTACCATTCATCGATGAAGGTCTAACATATGTGGTCCACAGTCATCCAGTCTGGATGAAGAAAGAGTCAGAAGATCAGATTCATTTGATTCAGATGTTTCATGAATATTGTTTCATTCTCAGTGGATGACTCAGTCAAGACTGTTGATGACAACAAAGATGGATCTATAAACAGGCTGCTCAGTCTCAACTGTCTCCTTCATGCTTCCACTGGTGTCCAGCAGGAGAACATGGAGGAACTCAGAGTTTGGATTCATGTGCTCGGTTCAGATGAAGAGTCTGAGCATCAAATGTTCAGTCTGAAGATCTTTGGAGTTCAGTCAGTGAGTTCTGCTGCTCTGTTCATACCTGAGAGTCTCCAGTCTCCAGTCTGGACTCTTCAGTCCAGCAGACAGCAGCTCCAGTCCTGGTCCTCCTGGATGATTCTTGCTCAGGTCCAGTTCTCTCAGGTGGGATGGGTTCAATGTCAGAGCTGAGGCCAGAGAAGAACAACCTCTCTCTGAGATCTGACACCCAAACAGTCTGAAATGAAGGAGAAACACTTTTAGAAACTTATCAGAACCAAGAGAAGATGATGTTCTGACCTGAGAGTCTCCAGGTGACAGTGTGGACTCTTCAGTCCAGCAGACAGCAGCTCCACTCCTGGATCCTGCAGCTTGTTGATACTCAGGTCCAGTAGAGTCAGACTAGAGGACGGAGAGCTGAGGACTGAGGACAGAAGTGAACAACTTCTCTCTGACAGTCGACAGAAGCTCAGCCTGTGAAAGAGACGAGTTTCATCAACAAGTGACTTTTTCAATTTTCTATTTGACAATAATTGAAAGAGTTTATTTAAAGACAAACTCAACTATTTCCATTGATAAGATCTTCAGTTGTGGTTTGTTGTCTGCTTCCTCTCTAATATAGTTCAGTCAAAGTTTCTTTCAAACCTTTGATACCAACTATTGACACGTCATTGAATCATGCTGGACTTTTGAACATCAACAAGTGTTTGATTGAATGTGTTCATGTTATGGTTGATTTGATGTTGATGGACCAGATGAAGAGAAACTATGGAAGTATATCAGTGTCATCACAATATTGAATGGTTTCAACCTTTCAAATGTTGAATTACTTTTTTGAATAATTGAATTTTAATTAATTAAATGATTTGTATATTAAAGGTTTTATTAATTTAATTGAATAATAAAAACAATATTTTTTAATTGAGTAAAGGTTTTTTTCCACACATATAGTTTAATATTGTTACTAACAAGTACCCTTTTAAATTCATTATAAAAATGTCAAAGTGTTTAAAATCCAATATAAATTTTAACCCTGGAGTTTTGAAGAGGTAAAAAAAATTAAAAAAAATAACGTCTGTGTTTTGAAGAGGTAAAACATATTTATATTTTAATGTTGTAGTTTTGAAGAGGTAAAACATATTTATATTTTAATGTTGTAGTTTTGAAGAGGTAAAAAATATTTATATTTTAATGTTGTAGTTTTGAAGAGGTAAAAAATATTTATATTTTAATGTTATAGTTTTGAAGAGGTACAAAATATTTATATTTTAATGTTATAGTTTTGAAGAGGTAAAAAATATTTATATTTTAATGTTGTAGTTTTGAAGAGGTAAAAAATATTTATATTTTAATGTTATAGTTTTGAAGAGGTACAAAATATTTATATTTTAATGTTGTAGTTTTGAAGAGGTAAAAAATATTTATATTTTAATGTTGTAGTTTTTTTGTACCTCTTCAAAACTATAACATTAAAAAAATGTTGCCCAAATGTGTAAAATGTTGTTTTTTGAAGGCTCGAAAAAGTTGTAAAATATAAATATTTTGTACCTCTTCAAAACAACAACATTAAAATATAAATATTTTTACCTCTTCTTAATGTTGGAGTTTTGAAGAGGTAAAAGAAAATAAAAATAAAATAATATTTTAAAGTTGTATTTTTATTTATTTATTTATTTTTTCCTCTTCAAAACTACAACATTAAAATATATATATATATTTTTTTTACCTCTTCAAATCTACAACGTTAAAATATAAATATTTTTTACCTCTTCAAAACACAGACATTATAAAAATGCTTTCAATTCAATATTTTTAACAAGTATCCTTTTAAATTTATTTTTTAAACGTGTTTAAAATCGAACATATAATATATATATATTAAACTCTGTCTAAAAAATGTTTCCATTATTCAATGAAAACAAAACCAACCTTTCAATATTTAAATTATTGAATTAAATGATTCAAAAAATAATTCTATGGTTAAAAAAATGTTTTTCAATATTCAGTTCATGAGCTGAAAATAGATTCAACTGCTCCAACAGGAAGTGACATTTATCAACACGTCATATTCAAAGTAGGAAATCTAAGCTTTTCTCTCTTAATGTTTGACCTTGAAAATGTTGAAAACCAGGATCAACTTGATGAGACTGATTGTTGCAACAGTCACATTTCAGGAGAATGATCACAGATACCATCAGCACAATGGACTCAACAAGAAATGGAGACACATGTGTTCAGTGTGAAGTGAAGTAGTTGTAGATGCGCCTCACAAATCATTGGAGAAAGACATTTCTTACCAACATGTTAGTTTTCACACCCGTATATAACCTGAGCACAAATATTGATATTTTCTTACAACACACTTGGTTGTCACGTCAATACTTCATCTCTCCTGTCCTGTTTGTGGGGGCGCTAATCCTCTAAATGAGGGTGAAGAAGTCGTAACCAGCGGCTGATGAAGATGACGAGTTAACAATAGTGTCAGTACACGATGAGGGCAGCCTACACTGTACAAAAACAAACAACTCCCCACACATGGATTTCCTAAATGTTTCAAAATAAAATGTTCATTTCTGGATCTACTACCTGAAAGAATCAATAATCAAACAGAAATATCTTCTTCACATTTGAAGTTAATCTTACAACAAATGACATCAACTTTCATTGATCTCTTGAACTAGAGAGCCGGTTGTGCGCTGTCGAAGCTAAACCGCTAGCTAGCCAGTGTCAGGTAGACAGTGCGCAGCCACATAGCCTAGCAGGTAGTCCTCCAGCAATTCCCGAGCAGCCGGGAAACCAGGGTCGGTGGGTGACTGTTCGTGGGAGGAATAGTTCCCGGCCAAAGTCAACGGAGCACCACCAACCCCTTAGCGTTTCGAACAGATTTTCTCCACTCGACAAGTCACCGGTCGAGGAACCTGCTCTGTTCATAGGCGATTCCATTCTTCGGAACATTAAACTAGCGAAGCCAGCGAGAGTAGTCTGCATTCCTGGGGCCAGAGCGGGCGACATTGAATCAAATTTAAAGCTGCTGGCTAAAGCTAAATGTAAATACAGTAAGATAATTATTCATGTCGGCAGCAACGACATCCGATTACGTCGCTCGGAGGTCACCAAGGTAAACGTTCAGTCGGTGTGTGCATTTGCACGAACAATGTCGGACTCCGTAGTGTTCTCTGGACCCCTTCCCAATATGGCCAATGATGATATGTTTACTCGCTATTCATCATTTAATCGCTGGTTGTCGGAGTGGTGCCCCGCAAACGGGGTTGGCTTTGTTAACAACTGGAAAACCTTCTGGGGAAAACCTGGTCTGCTTAGGAGAGACTGCATCCATCCCACGTTGGAAGGAGCATCTCTCTTGTCTAGCAGTGTTGAGAGTTTTAGTGTAACGTGACTCAGAGCACAGATCAGAAGGCAGAACTGCAGTCTTCCACACTCTTCTGCCCTTCTCCCACAACAGCCACCCACCTTTAACCACATAGAGAGGGTCAATCTGACCCGCTTAATAAAACCAAGTAAAAATGTCAGTAGAAGAGCTATTAAAGAAAATCGAATTCAAATAAATCTAAATCAAATAAATACTACCATTGTAGTGTGGATTGTTGAATATCCGATCCCTGTCCTCAAAAGCTGCACTAATTAATGAACTTATATCAGATTAAACCATTGACTTATTATTCTTAACCGAAACTTGGCTGTCTATAGATGATTACGTATCTTTAAATGAATCAACACCACCCAGCCACACTAACTTTAACGCCCCTCGACGCTCTGGTCGAGGAGGTGGAGTCGCAGCCATCATCAACTCATGTCTGTCAACCTTTACTAGACCACATTATGATTTCAACTCTTTTGAAAGTATTATACTTAGCGTATCTAATACAACCTTGAGATCAGGTCAGTCACTTCTCTTTGTTGGAGTCTATCGTCCCCCTGGACCTTATTCTGAATTCTTGTCTGAGTTCCCTGAATTCTTGACCAGCCTGGTGCTTAAATCAGATAAAGTGATTATTGTTGGTGACTTTAACATCCATGTTGATATGGTCCATGATAGCTTAGCTAACAGGTTTAACTCTATCCTGGAGTCATTTGGTTTCTCTCAGTATGTACATGAACCGACTCACTGCTTTAAGCACACATTAAACCTTGTCCTAGCATACGGACTTGAAATTAAAAATGTTATTGTCTCTCCTCAGAATTCAGTTCTTTCCGACCATCAATTAATAACCTTTGACTTCATTTTAAATGAGCCAAGTCTACAGAGTAGGAGCACTCTCAAAAGATGTCTGTCTGAAAGTGTCGTTACCAAGTTTATGGAAATAATTCCCTCTGTGCTCAGTAAAACGCCTAGCCTCAGTGTGTCAAGAAACTCTACCCATAGTCACCCAGACATTGATAACTTTGTGGGCAGTTTTACAGACTCGTTGCACAATACGCTTGACTTAATCGCACCACTAACTAAAAAGACTGTTAACAGAAGTAATCTTGCTCCCTGGTATACTCAGGAAACACGTTAATTAAAACAGGTTTCTAGACGACTAGAGAAGAAATGGCGTTCATCGAAACATAATGAATTCTACCAGGACTGGCAGGATAGGTTAAAAATATACAAGGCATCTCTTCGGAAAGCCAGAGCCAGCTACTACTCATCACTTATAGAAGCAAATAAGAATAACCCCAAGTTCTTATTCAGTACTGTTGCCAGGCTGACACGGAGCCATCAGTCCATTGAGCAGTCCATCCCTTCTCATCTTAGTAGCAATGACTTTATGAACTTTTTTAATGAAAAAATTGTAACTATTAGAGGAAAGATTCAAGACCTCCTAGATTCTTCTAATACAACCAGTGCAGCCTCACCGGTCACAGACACTATGACTGATACATACTTTGACTCCTTTCTACCAGTGAGTCCTCGACAGCTGTCCCAGGTTGTTTCCTCCTCAAAGTCCACAACATGTCTTCTCGATCCTATTCCCACATGGCTACTTAAAGAACTGTTCCCCTTAATTAGCACTTTCATACTTGACATTATTAACTTGTCAATAACATCCGGCTACGTGCCTCAGATTTTTAAAGTTGCAGTAATTAAACCTCTGCTTAAAAAACCCACTCTTGATCCAGAGGTCCTCACTAAGTATAGGCCTATTTCTAATCTAGTATTCATTTCAAAACTTCTGGAGAAAGTGGTAACGAGTCAGCTCTGTGATTATCTCCAGGACAATGATCAATTTGAGGTGTTTCAGTCTGGTTTTAGGGAACACAACAGCACAGAGACCGCCCTGGTAAAAGTAAGTAACGACCTACTGATGGCCTCTGATCAGGGCCATGTTTCAGTTCTTGTTCTTCTAGATCTCAGTGCTGCATTTGACACTGTCGACCACCAAATCCTTCTACAGAGGCTAGAAAACCATTTAGGCATTCGTGGAACTGCTCTTAACTGGTTTAAATCCTACCTGTCGGATAGAACGCACTATGTACATGTCAACCACCTCTCATTGACACACACTAAGGTCAGCTATGGTGTCCCACAAGGTTCTGTTCTTGGTCCAATACTATTCACAATCTATATGCTCCCACTAGGGGACTTGATTAGAAGACACTCTATACATTTTCACTGTTATGCTGATGACACCCAACTTTACTTGTCCATGAAGCCAGATGAAAGAAATCAGCTAACACAATTACAGTCCTGTATCACAGATATCAAGTCATGGATGACCAAAAACTTCCTCCTACTGAACTCGGAAAAGACTGAGGTTTTACTAGTTGGTCCGCAACATCTCAGACAATCATTAACTAATGATCTAGCTTTACATAATGGACTTGCTCCTGCTACTAGCACCAAAGAATCTGGATGTATGCTTTGACGAGGACTTATCATTTAACTCACACATAAAACAAATCTCTGATTGCTTACTTCCACCTTCGTAACATTTCAAAAAATTAGGCACTTCCTTCCTTTAGATGCTGCTGAGAAGCTCATCCATGCTTTTGTTATCTCCAGGCTGGACTATTGTAACTCTCTTCTCTCAGGCTGTTCTAAAAAGTCTCTCAGAACTCTTCAGCTCATTCAGAACTCTGCAGCTCGTGTCCTGACTAAGACTAAGAGGCGCGAACACATTTCCCCTGTACTGTCTTCCCTACATTGGCTTCCTGTAGAATTTAGAATACAATTTTAAATCCTTCTCCTAACCAATAAAGCCTTACATGGTCTAGCACCAACATACATTAAAGATTTAATCCAAACTTACCAACCCTCAAGGACCTTACGATTCCTAAACTCTGATCTACTAGTTATACCACAAATCTCTAAATGTAGATTCGGAGCCAGGGCCTTCAGTTTTCAAGCCCCTCTGCTGTGGAACAAACTACCGGCTTCAGTACGGAGGGCAGACACCCTTTCTATGTTTAAAAATAATCTTAAAACCTTACTTTTCGATAAAGCCTATAATTAACTTGACTGTTTATCTCTAGCTGTCATAACTAACAAAACTGTTTATCTTAGCTGCTATAGGCTGAGAATGCTGGAGGAGTTTTAGTTTTAGACACCGAGCTCTGTATATCCTTCTTTTCTCGCCGGGGCCGTTCTGGCTTGGCCGATTCGGGTGTGAGGGGCCCGGCGGGTGGGGCCTGTGGGTGCCTTGGGCCTGGTGGTGGTGACCGCTGGTGCCGCGATGGCCCCGTGTGCCGGCGGGGGGGGTGGCCCGCTTCCGGGGGTCTTTGGTGGTGTGTGGGGGCTGGTGCTGGCAGGGGTGGTTGGGGTGGTGGATGGGGGGTTGCGCTGGGGGCGGTGCTAGGGCTGGGGGGTTGCTGGTCCCACTGACGGGGTTGGCGGGTGAACCGCTAGGGGTGGGGCTGGGGCTGGCCGGGTGTTCTGGATGACCTTCCGGCCCTGATGGCTTCGCCTGGTCTGTGGTGGGGGGCCTGTCTTGGGGTGGGTGTCTGCTGCAGCGGTGGCTGTGGTCCTCAACCCGCCCTGTGTGGCATGTGCTGTGGTCGGGGAGTTTGTCGCCCTTGGTCCTGAGGGTTCGTGGCCGGGTTGGTCGGTCTTTCGGGGGCTTCCCGGGTGGGGGGGGGGGGCCACACTGGGCGGGGCCACATTGGGGGGACGGCGGAGGCATTGGGCGGACCCATGATACCGTAGAGACCATGTACCGCCCATGCAAGTGCTGCTGTCCCCCTGGGTGCTGCATGGTGGATGGGGGCGGGGGCTGGGGGTCAGTACGTGTGATGGGCGGGGCCTCTGCACCTTAGAGACCGTGGACCGCCCATGAAATACTGCTGGCCCCCCAAACTTCCCTCATGACATGGGGGAAGTGGGCTGCGGCTGTTGGGGACGGTCTACAGTTCAAAGATTGGGAGCCGTTCCCGGACGGCTGCAGCCCCATTGCCCCCGCCCTGCCCGCACAACCGTGGCCCCCCTGTGACCCGGGGGACCTGGCCATTGCTCCCCCGGGCTCATGCGGTGGCACTCGACCCGGCTACTGGCCGTGTCCGCAGGGTATTGGGGGGGGCTCCGCCGCCGCTGCTGTGGTGGATCCCTATCTCCTTGACTCGGCCCCCTGCTATGGACTTGGTGGCAGCCTGATGGTCTGGGGGTCTTCCGTGGCCCAGCCTGGCCCCGGGGCTCTATCCCCTGACTGGTTCTTCCGGCTGCCCCTCTGCCTCGGTGCCTGCGCCTGGTGCCTCCCCCTCTCTGCTTCCTCGGTCGTCCTCGCCTGTGCTTTCCCTCTCGCGCCCCCGGTGGTGGTCCGCCTTCTCGCTGGTGTTTGGGGTCGGCTCTGGTGGTTATCTCGCCTGCCGGGTCCTGGTCTCCCGCGGGTTCCTGCCGCGGCTTGGGCCCCTGTGTCTGGATCCTGCTGTGCTAGGTATGTGCCCTCTGGCCTGGCTATTTCAACCTCCCCCCCCCTCTCCCCTCTATATATCTTCACCCGTCACCGGAGTCTGTATACCTGTGTATTGTATACATTTGTCCCAAACCCACACCTTTTTATTTCTCACCCGGAGCCCCAGGGATCCACCTCCAGAGCTGCTGCTGATCCAGGGATCCACCTCCAGAGCTGCTGCTGATCCAGGATCTTCACCACGTCATCAGATCCCGAGTTCTCTCCAGCACCTCCATGGACCCTCCTACACTCTCCTCTTTTCTCTCACTATATCCTCTCTCACTCCTCTCCTTATCCATCTGTCTACCCCCCCATCCTTCCTCCCAGCCGGTCAAAGCGGCAGGCCGTCAACAATGAGTCTGGTTCCGCTCGAGGTTTCTGCCTTCTAAAAGGAAGTTTTTCCTCGCCATTGCTCACTGTACAGCTCACTATACAGTGTTTTGTTTCTTGCTCTTTGTTGAATTGCTGGGATCTATTTTTCCTTAATCAACTGTAGTCTTATTTCAACTGTATAGTGTCTTGAGATAACTTTGTTATGATAAGACACTTTAAATAAAATTGAATTGAATTGAATTGAATTGAATTGAATCTCTTTACATCCACCACACATGATGACTTTAACCACGTCTTTAAAATTATCATCAATATATGATTTGACTGTTAACTGATGCTTTTACAAAACTATACTTTCTATACGTGAGTGTCAGTGAAATTAAGTTTTTTGTAATTGTATTATTGATCTTTATTTTATAATGATTTTATTCACACAGTTGTAACATTAAATTCAAGTAAAAACAGTCATTTATTGTAAACAATTGACTTTGAAATTACTTGTTAATGTGGTTCAGTTAGTCAAAGTCACCACTCTGAGTGTTTTCTCTGTCACAAGACAAATGTATTTATGATTCCTTTAATAATACTGACGTGTACAAAATACTTATCAAGTGAACAAAGATCTGCTGTTTTTTTGTTTATGTTTTAAGTCACCGTTGATGGTTGTTTTGACTCTGTTGGTTTGGACTGTTGCTGAATGAATTGGAGTCTCAGTGACAAACAAAACTTATTGGCTTCAATGTACATTTATGAACATATTTAGCTTCAAAAGAAGCTTAAAGTAAGTAAAGTAGTTTTGTTTCATTAAAGAAACTTCATGATAAATTGAAGAAAAATGTAAGAATGATGCTATTAGTCGACTTAATGGTTGAATATTTGGTGACCAGTCGACTGTTAAAATAGTCGTAGACCTCATGAACAACAGATGAACCATAAGAGAAGAACAGAGACAACAACGGTGGAAAAAACAAACGATGAAAACAAATCAAAGACAAAACTCAAGATTCCACTCTAAAGTGTTTTGTCTTCTACGAGACAGATGACGTGAGAACACTGGATAAAGAATATGCAACGACTGTTGTTTTGATTATTATTCATTTTCATTTAAAGTTGACGCTTGTTTGTTTATCATTACAATGATTTATTAAGATGATATTTTTATAAACTACGTAACATCTTTACCTGCTACACAAACATACAAATGTATCTATGAGCTGCTTCACTGAAGAACAAAGTGATGACAGACTTTGACTCGTGTTTCCACCTCTGACTTTACATTTGAGCTTTGATGATGTAGAAAAGATGATGTTCTGACCTGAGAGTCTCCAGGTGACAGTGTGGACTCTTCAGTCCAGCAGACAGCAGCTCCACTCCTGGATCCTGCAGCTTGTTGTCACTCAGGTCCAGTAGAGTCAGACTAGAGGACGGAGAGCTAAGGACTGAGGACAGAAGTGAACAACTTCTCTCTGACAGTTCACACAAGTCCAGCCTGTGAAAGAGACGAGTTTCATCAACAAGTGACTTTTTCAATTTTCTATTTGACAAGAATTGAAAGAGTTTATTTAAAGACAAACTCAACTATTTACATTGATAAGATCTTCAGTTGTGGTTTGTTGTCTGCTTCCTCTCTAATATAGTTCAGTCAAAGTTTCTTTCAAACCTTTTATACCAACTATTGACACGTCATTGATTCATGCTGGACTTTTGAACATCAACAAGTGTTTGATTGAATGTGTTCATGTTATGGTTGATTTGATGTTGATGGACCAGATGAAGAGAAACTATGGAAGTATATCAGTGTCATCACAATATTGAATGGTTTCAACCTTTCAAATGTTGAATTAGTTTTTTGAATAATTGAATATTAGATAATTAATACATTTGTATATTAAAGGTTGAATTTATTTTTATTGAAAAATAATAATATATTTTAAATGAGTCAAAGTTGTTCACAAATAGAGTTTAATATTGTAATTAACAAGTATCCTTTTAAATGAAATATACAAATGTCAAAGTGTTTAAAATCCAATATGAATGCTGGTATAACAGAGTCACCAGACAAAACCAAAAGAGCTACTTGATCGTACTTTCAGCCAATCATGTGACACATAGACGATCATGTGACATCAAAACATCTATTTAGATATTTTCCTGACAACGTGTCAACTTTGTTTTAAGGTCTGGAGTTTAAAAAGTATTTCACTACATCTCAAGATCAATCTGTGGTTTCTGCCTGTAATAGACGTATCAGTCTGTATAAGAAAAATAATTGAATCAAGATTATTTATTTTTGAATTATTATAAATAAGAATATTTAACTCTATGTGTAAAAAATGATTCTATTATTCAATGAAAACAAAACCAACCTTTCAATATTTTAATTATTGGATACAATTATTCAGAAAATAATTCTATGGTTAAAAAAATACAACATTTCAATAAAATGAAATGTTAAATTCAATCCTTCAATTCTCTGATGACACTGATCTACTTGCATAAGAAACAAAGGAAATGTTTTTCAATATTCAGTTCATGAGCTGAAAATAGATTTAACTGCTCCAACAGGAAGTGACATTTATCAACACGTCATATTCAAAGTAGGAAATCTACACTTTTCTCTCTTAATGTTTGACCTTGAAAATGTTGAAAACCATGATCAGCTTGATGAGACTGATTGTTGCAGCAGTCACATGTCAGGAGAATGATCACAGATACCATCAGCACAATGGACTCAACAAGAAATGGAGACACATGTGTTCAGTGTGAAGTGAAGTAGTTGTAGATGAGCCTCACAAATCATTGGAGAAAGACATTTCTTACCAACATGTTAGTTTTCACACCCGTATATAACCTGAGCACAAATATTGATATTTTCTTACAACACACTTGGTTGTCACGTCAATACTTCATCTCTCCTGTCCTGTTTGTGGGGGCGCTAATCCTCTAAATGAGGGTGAAGAAGTCGTAACCAGCGGCTGATGAAGATGACGAGTTAACAATAGTGTCAGTACACGATGAGGGCAGCCTACACTGTACAAAAACAAACAACTCCCCACACATGGATTTCCTAAATGTTTCAAAATAAAATGTTAATTTATGGATCTACTACCTGAAAGAATCAATAATCAAACAGAAATATCTTCCTCACATTTGAAGTTAATCTTACAGCAAATGACATCAACTTTCATTGATCTCTTAACATCCACCACACATGATGACTTTAACCACGTCTTTAAAATTATCATCAATATATGATTTGACTGTTAACTGATGCTTTTACAAAACTATACTTTCTATACGTGAGTGTCAGTGAAATTAAGTTTTTTGTAATTGTATTATTGATCTTTATTTTATAATGATTTTATTCACACAGTTGTAACATTAAATTCAAGTAAAAACAGTCATTTATTGTAAACAATTGACTTTGAAATGACTTGTTAATGTGGTTCAGTTAGTCAAAGTCACCACTCTGAGTGTTTTCTCTGTCACAAGACAAGTGTATTTATGATTCCTTTAATAATACTGACGTGTGCAAAATACTTATCAAGTGAACAAAGATCTGCTGTTTTTTTGTTTTATGTTTTAAGTCACTGTTGATGGTTGTTTTGACTCTGTTGGTTTGGACTGTTGCTGAATGAATTGGAGTCTCAGTAAAAGACATGACAAACAAAACTTATTGGCTTCAATGTACATTTATGAACATATTTAGCTTCAAAAGAAGCTTAAAGTAAGTAAAGTAGTTTTGTTTCATTAAAGAAACTTCATGATAAATTGAAGAAAAATGTAAGAATGATGCGATTAGTCGACTTAATGGTTGAATATTTGGTGACCAGTCGACTGTTAAAATAGTCGTAGACCTCATGAACAACAGATGAACCATAAGAGAAGAACAGAGACAACAACGGTGGAAAAAACAAACGATGAAAACAAATCAAAGACAAACCTCAAGATTCCACTCTAAAGTGTTTTGTCTTCTACGAGACAGATGACGCGAGAACACTGGATAAAGAATATGCAACGACTGTTGTTTTGATTATTATTCATTTTCATTTAAAGTTGACGCTTGTTTGTTTATCATTACAATGATTTATTAAGATGATATTTTTATAAACTACGTAACATCTTTACCTGCTACACAAACATACAAATGTATCTATGAGCTGCTTCACTGAAGAACAAAGTGATGACAGACTTTGACTCGTGTTTCCACCTCTGACTTTACATTTGAGCTTTGATGATGTAGAAAAGAGGATGTTCTGACCTGAGAGTCTCCAGGTGACAGTGTGGACTCTTCAGTCCAGCAGACAGCAGCTCCACTCCTGGATCCTGCAGCTTGTTGTCACTCAGGTCCAGTAGAGTCAGACTAGAGGACGGAGAGCTGAGGACTGAGGACAGAAGTGAACAACTTCTCTCTGACAGTTCACACAAGTCCAGCCTGTGAAAGA
Source organism: Callionymus lyra (assembly GCF_982586985.1). Taxonomy (NCBI): domain Eukaryota; kingdom Metazoa; phylum Chordata; class Actinopteri; order Syngnathiformes; family Callionymidae; genus Callionymus; species Callionymus lyra. Next base: position 8,512,878 of record NC_141819.1, read on the forward strand.
GACGAGTTTCATCAACAAGTGACTTTTTCAATTTTCTATTTGACAAGAATTGAAAGAGTTTATTTAAAGACAAACTCAACTATTTACATTGATAAGATCTTCAATTGTGGTTTGTTGTCTGCTTCCTCTCTAATATAGTTCAGTCAAAAATTCTTTCAAACCTTTGATACCAACTATTGACACGTCATTGATTCATGCTGGACTTTTGAACATCAACAAGTGTTTGATTGAATGTGTTCATGTTATGGTTGATTTGATGTTGATGGACCAGATGAAGAGAAACTATGGAAGTATATCAGTGTCATCACAATATTGAATGGTTTCAACCTTTCAAATGTTGAATTACTTTGTTGAATAATTGAATATTAGATAATTAATACATTTGTATATTAAAGGTTGAATTTATTTTTATTGAAAAATAATAATGATATTTTAAATTAGTCAAAGTTGTTCACAAATAGAGTTTAATATTGTAATTAACAAGTATCCTTTTAAATGAAATATAAAAATGTCAAAGTGTTTAAAATCCAATATAAATGCTGGTATAACAGTGTCACCAGACAAAACCAAAAGAGCTACTTGATCGTACTTTCAGCCAATCATGTGTCACATAGACGATCATGTGACATCAAAACATCTATTTAGATATTTTCCTGACAACGTGTAAACTTTTTTTTAAGGTCTGGAGTTTAAAAAGTATTTCACTACATCTCAAGATCAATCTGTGGTTTCTGCCTGTAATAGACGTATCAGTCTGTGTAAGAAAAATAATTGAATCAAGATTATTTATTTTTGAATTATTATAAATTAGAATATTTAACTCTAAGTGTAAAAAATGATTCTATTATTCAATGAAAACAAAACCAACCTTTCAATATTTTAATTATTGGATACAATTATTCAGAAAATAATTCTATGGTTAAAAAAATACAACATTTCAATAAAATTAACTGTTAAATTCAATCCTTCAATTCTCTGATGACACTGATCTACTTGCATAAGAAACAAAGCAAATGTTTTTCAATATTCAGTTCATGAGCTGAAAATAGATTCAACTGCTCCAACAGGAAGTGACATTTATCAACATGTCATATTCAAAGTAGGAAATCTACACTTTTCTCTCTTAATGTTTGACCTTGAAAATGTTGAAAACCATGATCAACTTGATGAGACTGATTGTTGCAACAGTCACATGTCAGGAGAATGATCACAGATACCATCAGCACAATGGACTCAACAAGAAATGGAGACACATGTGTTCAGTGTGAAGTGAAGTAGTTGTAGATGAGCCTCACAAATCATTGGAGAAAGACATTTCTTACCAACATGTTAGTTTTCACACCCGTATATAACCTGAGCACAAATATTGATATTTTCTTACAACACACTTGGTTGTCACGTCAATACTTCATCTCTCCTGTCCTGTTTGTGGGGGCGCTAATCCTCTAAATGAGGGTGAAGAAGTCGTAACCGAATTTCCCCTCGCGGGACTAATAAAGGTTTTCTGATTCTGATTCTGTAACCAGCGGCTGATGAAGATGACGAGTTAACAATAGTGTCAGTACACGATGTGGGCAGCCTACACTGTACAAAAACAAACAACTCACCACACATGGATTTCCTAAATGTTACAAAATAAAATGTTCATTTCTGGATCTACTACCTGAAAGAGTCAATAATCAAACAGAAATATCTTCTTCACATTTGAAGTTAATCTTACAGCAAATGACATCAACTTTCATTGATCTCTTAACATCCACCACACATGATGACTTTAACCACGTCTTTAAAATGATCATCAATATATGATTTGACTGTTAACTGATGCTTTTACAAAACTATACTTTCTATACGTAGGTGTCAGTGAAATTAAGTTATTTATAATTGTATTATTGATCTTTATTTTATAATGATTTTATTCACACAGTTGTAACATTAAATTAAAATAAAAACAGTCATTTATGTAAACAATTGAATTTGAAATGACTCGTTAATGTGGTTCAGTTAGTCAAAGTCACCACTCTGAGTGTTTTCTCTGTCACAAGACAAATAATAGTAAAGTAGTTTTGTTTCATAAAAAGAAACTTCATGAAAAATTGAAGAAAAATGTAAGAATGATGCAATTAGTCGACTTAATGGTTTCAATATTTGGTGACCAGTCGACTGTTAAAATAGTCGTAGACCTCATGAACAACAGATGAACTATAAGAGAAGAACAGAGACAACAACGGTGGAAAAAACAAACGATGAAAACAAATGAAAGACAAACCTCAAGATTCCACTCTAAAGTGTTTTGTCTTCTACGAGACAGATGACGCGAGAACACTGGATAAAGAATATGCAACGACTGTTGTTTTGATTATTATTCATTTTCATTTAAAGTTGACGCTTGTTTGTTTATCATTACAATGATTTATTAAGATGATATTTTTATAAACTACGTAACATCATTACCTGCTACACAAACATACAAATGTATCTATGAGCTGCTTCACTGAAGAACAAAGTGATGACAGACTTTGACTCGTGTTTCCACCTCTGACTTTACATTTGAGCTTTGATGATGTAGAAAAGATGATGTTCTGACCTGAGAGTCTCCAGGTGACAGTGTGGACTCTTCAGTCCAGCAGACAGCAGCTCCACTCCTGGATCCTGCAGGTTGTTGTCACTCAGGTCCAGTAGAGTCAGACTAGAGGATGGAGAGCTGAGGACTGAGGACAGAAGTGAACAACTTCTCTCTGACAGTAGACAGTTGCTCAGCCTGTGAAAGAGACGAGTTTCATCAACAAGTGACTTTTTCTATTCTTTATTTAAAAACAATCAACTATTTACTTTCACAAGATCATGGTCACATGTTTGTTTGAATATTTATCAGGTTGGTATAAATGAGGGTGAAATGTTGAACATGACGACAGAAACACAAACATGAAGAAGGAGTAACAACAATGTTGAGGTTGTGGTTTGTTGTTAAATATTTACTTTAGAAAAACAGACTTTCCTACAAACTAGTGAGACATCATTGATTTATGCTGAATTGTTGGAACATGAACACGTATTTCAGTGAATGTTTTCATGTGATCAACTTGATCTTGATTAATCAAATAAAATAAAATAAAGTGTTTTTCAACATTCAGTTCATGAGCTGAAAATAAATAATAAACAGGAAGTGACATTTATCAACACATCGTCTGCGAACAAGGAAATCTGGCTCAGTTGCTTCATCAACCAGGAAACAAGAGCTGAGACGACACTCGTCTAGTTTCTCTCCAGATATTAGAATCATGACATTTATTTATATCTTCATTTCTCCTGAGAGACAAGAAACCAGATGAACTGTGGACCAGACATGACGAGAGAAGATGATGTTCTGACCTGAGAGTCTCCAGGTGACAGTGTGGACTCTTCAGTCCAGCAGACAGCAGCTCCACTCCTGTATCATACAGGTTGTTGACACTCAGGTCCAGTTCAGTCAGACTAGAGGACGGAGAGCTGAGGACTGAGGACAGAAGTGAACAACTTCTCCCTGACAGTAGACACAAGTCCAGCCTGTGAAAGAGACGAGTTTCATCAACAAGTGAATTTTTCAATTTTCTATTTGACAAGAATTTAAAGAGTTTATTTAAAGACAAACTCAACTATTTACATTGATAAGATCTTCAATTGTGGTTTGTTGTCTGCTTCCTCTCTAATATAGTTCATTCAAAGTTTCTTTCAAACCTTTGATACCAACTATTGACACGTCATTGATTCATGCTGGACTTTTGAACATCAACAAGTGTTTGATTGAATGTGTTCATGTTATGGTTGATTTGATGTTGATGGACCAGATGAAGAGAAACCATGGAAGTATATCAGTGTCATCACAATATTGAATGGTTTCAACCTTTCAAATGTTGAATTACTTTTTTGAATAATTGATTATTAAATAATTAAATAATTTGTATATTAAAGGTTGAATTTATTTTCATTGAAAAATAATAATATATTTTTTAATGGAGTGAAACTTTTTACACACATATAGTTTAATATTGTTATTTTAGTAATACATAAAATGAAAAAAATTCAAGATTCAATATTTTTGACAAGTGGCTTTTTTTATTTAATATACAAATGTGAAAGTGTTTAAAATCCAATATAAAATATATATTCAAATGATTTAATTAAATGATTCAGAAAATATTTCTATGGTTAAAAATACAACATTTTAATAAAAATTAAATGTTAAATTCAATCCTTCAATTCTCTGATGACACTGATCTACTTGCATAAAAAACAAAGCAAATGTTTTTCAATATTCAGTTCATGAGCTGAAAATAGGTTCAACTGCTCCAACAGGAAATGACAATTATGAACATATTTAGCTTTAAAAGAAGCTTAAAGTAATACCTGACATGAATATTTTAAATTAAATACATGCAGTCGGACAAAGAGGACTATGAAAACAAACCCCTTTGATTTTATTGTTTATTTTTATAGAAAACTTTTCCTGGGAAAAAGGCAAGAGTTGACCTTTTGTATGAAACAGTAAAGTTAAATAAAGCTGCATTTTAATTGATGTAACCTTCGTGGTTTTGTTTCATTCAAGAAACTTCATGTCATTTTAAGATGAAGATTTTGTAGAAATCAGGCTCAGAGCTGCTGTGAAGGTCATACATGCTAACTTCAAGTTTATTTACTATAAATAAATGTTGTGTACACATTCATTTGTGTATACGCAGTATAATTAATGAGGCCACATGTTTCTACTAATGTCAGTGGGCAACAGGTTGAGGGTTCAATTCCAGGCTGACCTGACATCCTTTTTCCTGATCATAAAACATGAATCAAAACTCTTCTTAGTCTTTAAACATGTTTACATGTATTTGTGTTGTGTTTCTCTGAGTCTTTCAGAATTTATGTTTTCATCACTGATCCTCTGTCTCACATCAATTGAATGCATCAGGGATGAGAGGGCCCTGACCAAGAAGGATGAACCAATAGCAAATGTTACAGAATAAGTCAGTGGTTGACTTTCTGTCTTCAAGTATTTCATTGGTCAACAGCTGCAGAATGATGAACTCAGCAATGTTTGTGTGTTTCATGTCCTTCAGTTGAAGATGAACAAACACAAAAGTTCATTCAGGGAACAAGCCAAGAAAACATTGAGACAAAAGCAGTTGTTAGTGCTGTGATAGTCCCACATTCTGACCACATTCAACTTTGAAATATGTTCTTTTGATTATTATTCATTTTCATTTAAAGTTGACGCTTGTTTGTTTATCATTACAATGATTTATTAAGATGATATTTTTATAAACTACGTAACATCTTTACTTTTCAATTGTCTATTTGACAAGAATGAACTAAATACATCATAAAATCACCATCAGATTTTGTATGAATATTTGAGGAAGGTTTGTCTAAATTAGGATCAGTTTGTTAAACACGATGACAAACACAACAATCATCAAAGAGTAAATCAAACATTCATGTTTAGTTCATATCATCAGAAATGTTTGAACAACTTACAGAACTTTGTTTGCAGCTTGAGCCACCGGCAGAAGCCTCTCAAGAACCTCTTCTGAAGCATTTCTTGAGTATTTCTTCAGGTCAAACTCGTCCAGATGTTCCTCTGAGGATAGTAAGATGAAGGCCAGGGTCGACCATTGAGAGGAAGACATTTGTTTAGTGGAGAGACCTCCTGATCTCAGCTGCTGTTCGACCTCCTCCACCAGAGAAGTGTCCTTCACTTCATTCAGACAGTGGAACAGGTTGATGATTCTCTCTGGAGACACATCCTCACTGATCTTCTTCTTGATGAGCTCTGCTGTGTTGTGATTGGTCCAGGAGCTCCTTCCTGTCTGTGTCAACAAACCTGGAAGGAGACTCTGGCTGGTCTGCAGAGAAAGACCCAGAAGGAAGCGCAGGAACAAGTCCAGATGTCCATTTGGACTTTTCAGAGTTTCATCTATTGCTGTCTGGTAGAACCATTCTGTTTGACTTTTGTTTTTCAACAAACTTGGACGTTTAAATGTTAGTTTTGATTCCATCAGGTTGACTCCAGAGTTGATGAAGGTCTGGTGGACGTGAAGAGCAGCCAGAAACTCCTGAACACTCAGGTGGATGAAGCAGAACACCTTGACCTGGTACAGTCCTCTCTCCTCTCTGAAGATCTGAGTGAACACTCCTGAGTAAACTGAAGCTGCTGAGATGTTGATGTCACACTCTGTGAGGTCTGACTTATAGAAGATCAAGTTTCCTCTCTGCAGATGCTCAAAAGCCAGTTTTGCCAGAGACTTCATCATCTTCCTGCTCTTATGATCCCAAACTGTGTCAGTCCCAGATCCTCCACCATACTTCAGCTTCTTGACTTTGAGCTGAACCACCAGGAAGTAGATGTACATCTCAGTCAGGGTGTTGGGCAGCTGTCCTGTCTCTGTGCTCTTCAACATGTCCAGAACTGTGGCAGTGATCCAGCAGAAGATTGGGATGTGACACATGATGTAGATGCTTCGTGACCTCTTGATGTGAGACATGATGCTGCTGGTCTGCTCCTCATCTCTGAACCTCTTCCTGAAGTACTCCTCCTTCTGGAGGTCATTGAACCCTCTGACCTCTGTCACCATGTCCACACACTCAGGAGGGATCTGATTGGCTGCTGCAGGTCGTGTGGTGATCCAGAGACGAGCTGAGGGAAGAAGATCCCCCCTGATGAGGTTTGTCAGCAGGACATCTACTGAGGTGGACTCTGTAGCTTCTATCAGGCGCCGACTGTTGAGGAAGTCCAGAGGGAGTCGACACTCGTCCAGACCATCAAAGATGAACAGAACCTGGAGTCCTTCAAAGCTGCTGAGTCTGGATTCTCTGGTTTCAGGAAAGAAAAGATGAACAAGTTCCATCAAACTCAACTTCTTCTGTTTCAGCAGGTTCAGCTCTCTGAAGGTGAAAGGAAATATGAAGTGGAAGTTCTGGTGGGCTTCGTCTGTAGCCCAGTCTAGAGTGACCTTCTGTGTCAGGAGGGTCTTCCCAATGCCAGCCACGCCCTTCGTCAGCAGTGTTCTGATTGGTCGTTCTCTGTCAGGTGAGGCTTTAAAGAGGTCTTCTTGTCTGATGGTGGTTTCTGGTCTGGTCTGGTTCCTGGTGGCTGCTTCGATCTGTCGGACCTCGTGCTCCTGGTTGACCTGGTCTGTGCCCCCCTCAGTGATGTAGAGCTCAGTGAAGATCTCATTCAGAGGAGCAGAGTTTCCTGCTTTAGCGACCCCCTCAGACACACTGTGGAACTTCTTCTGCAGGCTCCTCTTCAGTCGTCCTCCACACTCCGAAGCAAGACTTCCTGAATGAGACATAAGTCACACGAGTCAGAAGATTGTAGAAGGCGAAAATGGAGTCAAATCTTCAGATCTGATGCAAGTGTTCTTCATCTTCATCATGTTTGTTCACATGTTCTTACTGCTCCACAGACACTCGGCCAGATCCTCCTCCTCCATGTCCTTCAGGAGATGAACTGTGATCTTCAGGAATTCTTCTCTGATGCTTCTCCACTTCTCATCTTCCTCCTCAGTCTGTGGAGTCTCTGGACTCACAAACCTCCAGACTCTCTTCAGCTCCTTCTGCATATAGTTGTAGAAGTTTCTCTCCAGTGACTGGAACAGAATCACAGAGAAGAAACTCAGAGTGATAGTAGATCATCTCAAGAACCAAAAAGACCATTAGCTTTAACTTGGATTCAACTGAATGATGATGAACAGAAGGAACCTCTAGGATTAAGACCTCCTCTAGTTCATGAACATACCAGCCGTTTGATTTCCAGTTGTGAGGGATGTTGCTGACCAATGAGAAGCTCTGAGTTCTGATGGTCCACTCTGAGAAGAAGAGATGAAATCAAACTGTAAATAAACTCTTGTCGTGCTGAAGGTTCTTATCATAAGTAAACTAGAAAGTTCCTTTTAAAACCCACATACATCTCCATTAGAACTTAAATTTTGTCAAGCTAAGATGTTTATTTTAAATTGTTTTATTTTATAAAAATGAGTATTCTTGGTCTTTTTATTGAAAGACAGTCCAGCATATTCTGGTTCCTCCTGCTGGATCTTGATGAAAACACAACTCTGATCAACTCTCATCTGTTTCTATCCTGGTATTCACCAGCTGAACCACTAGATGTCCTCACACTGCTGCACATGTCCACCTCTGCACTACAACTGTGAAAGCAACGTTTGAGGTTTTTAATTGTGTCTTTATCTCCCCCTGCTGGTGTTAAGAGTGAAGTGAAGTTATTTGGTTTAATGTGTCAGTTTGAACCTGGTAGACTCACACTTGTTCACTCTCACCTCACACCTGGAGACTCTTCACTTCCTCTGAACCTGATCCATCTCCCCATTGAACCATCACTCTTCAGAGACACACAGCAGGGTTCTGGTCCAGATCTTGGTCCCGGTCCAGCAGGTTCTTGCTGCTGCTTTGATCTTGAACACAGAAGTAGAATGAGTGAGAATGAAGACACTGAGGTGCTCAAAATGGATCAAGGGATTGACTTTTTACGAAAGAACATGTTTTTTTAGAAAGAACAAGCTGGACATATTTATTAAATTTTGAGTTCATTTGACTTCCTTGAAAGAAGAGAAATGTCAACTGAACTTTAGTCTGAGCTTTTATTGTTTTATCTGTATCTTTTGTTTTTCTTTTCCTTCTTTATTTGTGGTGTGTTTTTTCTTACTTTGAAAATTCAATAAAGAAATCTTAAAAAAAAAAAAACTATCCGAGTCAAACCATCAGACGCTAGATTTGTAGTGCGCGTAATGACAGAACATTGCGGTAGCAATGACGAAGCGTGAAAGAAATGTCTGTGTTTAAGAAGCCCCGGATATTTTTTCAAGTTCATGCTCCAGTGGCGTCACTAGCCTGAATGGATCATGACTAGAACCAACAGCTTTAAAGCAGGAGTTCAGGGATTGAGCCTCGGTGTTGATGTTAATAACCGTTATTTATTTATTGTGCTGTTGCTACAGCAGCAAACTTGCCATCCATTCACTTATTTAAAAACAACAGTGCGCCTTATATATGAACATTACCTGTTGGGTGACTTGTTTACAAACACTTTAATGACGGGGCTCAGTCGGCAACCTTGGTAGACTCACACGTGTTCACTCTCACCTCACACCTGGAGACTCTTCACTTCCTCTGAAGTCGATGGGTATCCCCATCGATGCATCACTTTTCAGAGACACACAGCAGGGTTCTGGTCCAGATCTTGGTCCAGGTCCAGCAGGTTCTTGCTGCTGCTTTGATCTTGAACACAGAAGTAGAATGAGTGAGAATGAAGACATGGAGGACAATCTTGGAGGTCCTTGTCTCACCTCTGAGTGCTGGTCTGTTCATCGTGCTCCTCACACTGAGGGTATTTAAAGGAGTCTCTGTCCTCACCATGAGTCTCAGCAGAGTCTTCACCTTCACACAAACACACTCATGACATTCTTGTCAACATCAAAAGTTGTTCTCGACTCATAGTGTAAAAACTATAATCAATCCTTTCATAATGTCCTGTTTTCATTAGAGGAAAACAGATTTTACTTCTCACTCCGCCCTCTACAGGCAGGGTTAGATGGAGCATGTTTTTTAAACGAGTGTCAGGTCAGACAGATCTGTTCCTCAGCAGAGGAATCTTCTATCCACAGACACAGATGGATCTATGAAACGAGGCGTCCACTATCCAGCATTAGCAGCTTCTCTGCTCGGTAAAATCTCTGTCCACACTGAGATCTCAGGCTTTCTGGTCCTTGTTTTTGAGCCATTAGAACAAATCTTCCTAAAGAAAGTCCAGCCCTTTTCTTCAACCCCTCCTGTCGGCACTCACCTGAAGGACCAGACCATCTCATCAGCTCCACCTGCCTGCAGTTATTGAAGGAGAACAATAGGCTGCTTGGAGCTCCAGTCTTCTCCTTTCTTGGTGTTTTTTTTCAGTGCGCCCCCTACAGACGTGTCATTACAGGCTATTAAACTGCTTGCTTGTTGTAAATCAGTAACTTAAAGCACTGTAGTGATGATGATGATGATGATGATAATGATGATGATGATGATGATGATGATGATGATGATGATGATGATGATGATGATGATGATGATAGTCAGATCGTCTCTGAGCTTCATTAGAATTTGTGGCTCACCTGCTCAACACATGTACTTATTCTTACTATGTTTTTAAAATGAACGTTTTTTCTTTGCATGAAGTTATTATGTGATGGTGTATTTATTTAAGTGTGTTTTTAAGGATATAGCTCTGATCACGTGATCACATGAAGGAAACCGGCTTTAGCTGCTTTCATTCTGCAGCTTCACTTTGATATAACTGACGTGATGTTGTTTCACAAGAACGTCTGTGACTCTCGTAGAGAAGACTTGAAGGATCCCACTGTGTTTGTTGCATTATAAAAACAATCTTATAATTCCTAATCGTTTTTTCCTAATTGTGTGAAATGCCTGGAAAACAACTCCATATACATCATGTTGTCTTAATAAATAAAGGTTATTAGTTTAGTGAATGAGAAACATATTTTTAAGTTTGAAAATAATTTATTATCCACTCTTGTATCTACAAACATGTGTTTAGTTTCAATCAATATTGATATTAATGTGTCTCTGATAAACGTGGATCTGAGCAGTAAATATGTACATAAGACACCTTCAAACCTGTCAGGAAGTCAAGTTTCACGCCATTATTATTCTTGATGAATATAAATTTGCTGCGCACACACTGAAAGAGAAGAGAGCTCTGATTGGCTGCTGTTCATGTCACATGAATGGTTATTGCACCAAATGATTCTCTTCTTTTTTCTTATTTCATAATTATTATGTCACGGCTCGACCGGACAAAAACACCCAAGCACACAGATACACAAACACACCCAAACAAACCCACACACACGCACACACACACACACACAGTAAAGCACAGACACAAATGTAGACACAAAACAATACTCACAGGTACAGTATACAAACACACACAGGACACATGATGACACACAAACACAGATGTCAGATGTTTGAATGTCTTCAGATTCAGATTTTCTGCGTCATCATTTGTAGATTTAGCTGCAGTTGTTTGTGAAAACATCAACATGGATCGTCTCGTTGTGATTCATTTCATTTCATCAACTGCTGACTTGTGTGAGAGTCAGAGAGTCACTGACCTGTCTGCAGCTTTCCTCTTCTCTGTGGTCTCTGGTCCATGTTGGAGCAGAATTCAGCTTCTTCTGACCAGAACTGATGGAACAAGACACTGATCAACTCCTTCTGACGCTGGTATCAAGGGTTAGACTGGAATGAAAGCTTGTGACTCATGAAACCGGTCTTTCTTGTTAGACTGTTACCAAGCCTTGTGTTCTGGTTCATTTCATTTAAGATGTTATTGACTGTACGTGCTTTCATTTCTCTCCTGCAGGGATTTAAAAGTAAAAAAATACATAATTTCTGAGCATCTCTAGTTTCTTTGTCCAAAAACAACATGAACCCCTTTATCTTCATAACCATTGTTCTACAAATGATTCTTTCCGTTTAGTGATTTATTGTCATTGCAACTAGTACAACGAGAAAAAAAATATGTGCTCTCCACACAGCAGGGGGCAGTAGGCCTTGTCTGTAAAAGGCCTCACTTTCCTCCAACAAGGCAAGTTTTTGGAGTCAGGAAAGCTGAAGTCTGCTGGGCCACTTGTAAAGGGAGTTGCACCCATAGTAACTATGTTACAGTTTTTTGTATTGCATAAACACTAAAATCAAAAGTCATCAACAATTATAAAAACCTGATACTCGAGGAGCAAAACTCCAGCCCAGATGAACACAACTATATTGGATTGGAGAAATACTTGCATATATTCGTACTTAGTTGGAATTCAGGAATCTTGGATTGATATGAACATGATTTTCTTTGGTTAGTGAATATTAAACTGTTTATTTTTTGGACAATATTTGCCTTTAAGTTGCCATAGTAACACCTTGTTAAAATGTCTTCTTTCTACTTTTACTACTGTCACATAAAGATCTTCTTTAGCTCTGGTTTATGTGTCCTCAAGAAAACAATAACATCACACTTTTCACCAATTCCAATAAGTAAATATGACTTTTAAACTAGTGTCTGCTGTTTACTCAGCTTGATTTTAATCTTGTTTTTCTCCCTTTCTACTTATCGTCTTATCGAGGCAACATTATATAACGTTTCTTTCATGACTCATGGAGTAGAATCGACTGTTCAATCAACACTGTGAGAGTCATGTTTTCTGACTTCTCAAGTGCTTTCAACACCATCCAGCCGGCGCTGCTAAGGAAGAAGATGGAGGCACAGGAGTTGGGACACAGCTGACAGCATGGACGATGGACTACCTCACCAACAGGCCTCAGTATGTGAGGCTGCAGGACTGCAGGTCTGAGGTGACCATCTGCAGCACCGGGGTGCCTCAAGGGACAGTGCTGTCACCTTTCCTTTTTTCCCTCTACACGGCGGACTTTACTTATGACTCCAGCAGCTGTCACCTCCAGAAGTTTTCTGACGACTCGGCCATTGTGGGCTGCGTGTCTTGGGAGGGCGAGCTGGAGTACAGGTCAGTCATCAAGGACTTTGTTGACTGGTGTGAGAGCAACTACCTTTGCTTAAACACCGGTAAGACAAGGGAGATGGTGATTGACTTCAGGAAAAAGTCCCCACCACATCAACCGGTGAGCATCCAGGGCTCGGACATTGAGCTGGTGGACAGCTTCAAATACCTGGGTGTTCACCTCAACAATAAACTGAACTGGTCCACACATATCAACACCGTGTATAAGAAGGGCCGAAGTCGCCTCCACCTCCTGGGGAGACTGAGGTCCTTCGGAGTGTGTAGACCACTACTAAGGACCTTCTATGACTCCGTGGTAGCCTCTGCTATCCACTACGCTGTGGTCTGCTGGGGAGCAGGCAGCACGGACCGGGACAGGAAGAGACTGAACAGGCTGGTCACGAGGGCCGGCTCTGTCCTGGGCCGCTCGCTGGACTCGGTGGAGGAGGTGGGAGAGAGGAGGACACTTTCCGGACTATCCTCCATCAGGGACAACACTCTCCACCCACTGCACCTGACCGTGGAGGAGCTGGACAGCTCCTTCAGTGGCAGGCTCAGGCACCCCCAGTGTAGGACGGAGCGTTATAGAAGGTCCTTCATCCCTACTGGTGTCAGGATGTTTAACTCTTTACTTTAAATATCCTGATGCTAATCCCTAGTGTGTTTTTCTTCTCGTGTTTTTATTTTTTGTTTTTATCTTATTTTAATTTAATTTAATTTAATTTAATTTAATTTAATTTAATTTAATTTAATTTTATTTTATTTAATTTTATTTTATTTTATTTTACTTTATTTTATTCTGTTAATAGTGCTAATTTTCTAATACTGTAAATAATTTGTATATTTTTAAGATCGTTTTATTTTATTTTATTTTATTATCTGTTTTATTATTTCTTTTTTTCCATGCACTTTATTTTCATTGTCCTGCTGCTGCTGTTGTAAAAGTGTGTTTCCCCTCTGGGGATGAATGAACGTTTTCTATTCTATTCTATTTCTAACACACTGAGTTTTTCCATTAAGCACTGAGAGACTTTTTTCCATTTACCCGAATAAATGAACCAGAAAATGAACATTTATCCTGCTTTTATAAACAAATGTGAAAGCGATTGTCTGGCAATGGAGGTTTTTATGGCATTGCAGTAACACGTTTGTGACACAAGGGGTCACCAGAAACAATATTTTGAAACAGACATACTGTCGCTTTGATAAACGCCTGCAGTTGAAAGTTTAATTTGAAAAAACAATGATGTGTCGATGAAGCTTCATGAAACAGTGTCATATTCTTCAGAGGACCGTAGGGGGCTACCTCAGCTTAAAAATGATGTGAGGTTTCAATAGAATAGCTTTTTAAAACAGTAGATTATAGAGCAAAGAGCGACATCTAGTGGACTCGGACTTATTAGGAAATAATGACACTGTTTCATGAAGCTTCGTCGACACATCACTACTATTGACTATTAATAGGATTTTTTTCATGTATGATTTAGTCACAAATTGGCCACTTATTAACGTTATAAAGTAGTAACTCACACCTTTTCTTTGAGACTATATCAAAAATATTATTTGTAATTATAAATATGTTTTCATCAGCTTTAAAAATAAAGCTAGTGATGTGTTAATGAAGCTTCATGAAATTTCCTGAGTAAAGTTATTCTATTGAAACCTCACATCATTTTTAAGCTGAGGGCGCCCTACTGTCCTCTGAGAAATATGACACTGTTTCATGAAGCTTCATCGACACATCATTAGTTAAATCAATATGTATTTTATCAATATGATTCTTTGAAAAATACCTTTTCCATACGATCTAATAAATATGTTTTTTATCCTGCACATTTTCACACCTTGTCATTTAAACCTTGATGATTTTTTAAATGTATATTATCCCCTTAATTACACATTTTATTTGTCCATAATGATCTGATACAACATTAATGTATTTTTTTCTTTAGTACTGCATTTTTTTTCGATTAAAAAATAAATATTTCGACTGTTTTTTTTTTTCTTTGCATTATTTCTTATCTAGTTAGAGTCTGGACATACTGAGAAGAATACGAAAATACTTAAAACTGAGGTAGTATTTAGGAATCTTGAATTGATAGAGTAAAGAGTGACATCTAGTGTACTCGGAAGATAAAGACACTGTTTCATGAAGCTTCATCGACACATTATTACAGGCGACACATCACACATTAAGGCTGAATTTTTTTATTCATTATTTATTTTTATGCCATTTGATGGTAATTTCTCTCATTTCATTTTAATGTATTGTATTTTATTTTATTTTATCAATCTATTTTTTTATGTAACACAACAAATTCCTGTGTTGGGTTTACTGTAGTGATGTGTCGACGAAGCTTCATGAAACAGTGTCATTATCTCCTGAGTCCACTAGATGTCATTCTTTGCTCTAGAATCTATTGCTTTGACTCCTTCAAGAAACATTTTAAGACATTTTTATTTGTTCAGGCTTTTCCTTGATTCTCTGAGACTCCTGTGTTGTTCTGAGTATTATCTTTACTTTTAAAGTATATATTTTATTGAATATTGTTTTGATTGTTTAAGCGCTTTGTGACCCTGGTCTGGAAAAGCGCTGTATAAATACAAATTACTTACTTACTTACTTTTGAAAAGCTATTCTATTGAAACCTCACATCATTTTTAAGCTGAGGGCGCCCCCTACTGTCCTCTGAAGAATATGACACTGTTTCATGAAGCAACAGATTTTTATTATGATTTAAGGCTATTATTGAATCACTGTATGAGACTGTTATTAATTCAATATAATGATCCATACATACTCTCAATATAGTTATTTATTTAGTACATGTTTCTTACTTATGCCCGATGTATGACCTACTTGTGAAGTATTAAGAGCGTGTTTAAATACACGCTATTTTGAACTGCGTCAATATTTGTGAAATGACTCCCAGGTGTCGAGTTTCACAACAAAGTGCAGCAGATCCTCCTGGTGAAGCTGAGGGAACAGGCGCAGTTGCTTTAAGAGTCCAGAGAAACTTTCACTTCACTCTCTCTGGACATCAGGACTGGCTTCTGCTCCAGACACTCACGCAACTCAGGTATTTGGAATCTAATCATACATCGAAAATGAAAAGAGAAAAAGGTTTTTTTTTAAAAGCGTGTTGAGTGATTCTGTCTCCACGCGGGAGTCATACGTGGCAGTCCGCGTGTGTTCACGTGCGCGCCCGTGCGCGGGGGACGTTGCAATAACAGTGCACGAGACCGTGAAAATAAGAAAAAGTTATTAATCTGTATAAAGTCGCTTTTTTAAATTTTAAATTTTAGAGATTATTATCTGGCTTGAAGCCACTAAATCGGGTTCGCTGTTTTTTAGAAAAAAAAAAAAAATGTTGCATCATTATCGTCTTCAATCACTAAATCTGTGGTCGTCATAAAAATGCGACAACATTTCCGGGAGCTTTAAATAAAGAATTTGAAAAACGTTAAAAAAAAATGAAATTATAAATAATATATTGTAAAATAACTCACATCATATTTACTCCATTATTTGACCCCAATCTGAGCCAAATGTGTTAATAATATAATTAGTTTTAACGTTTAATGTACTGTTCTAAATGTCCGGAAATAAAATGTCTTATTATATATATATATATAAAGTTTTACCTTACCTTATTATTAAATTTAAAGACAGAAAATACATTATAAATAAAAGCTTATTTTATTGTATTTAAAAAAACATTAAAAAAAAACTTGGTTAGGTCCTTTTAATGTGCCTCTAAACTTTTTATTGTTGTTGAAATGATTGAAAACTTGGTACACAACATGTTAGCTTAATAATTCCAGCGATGAAAGTAATGCCATAGGTGCTATATAAACAGAGATGTCGTGAAATTATGCGGTTTTAAAATTTGTTTTTGTGTTGGAAAATGTCCCTAAAGGACTAAAATAGATAGATAAAACTCTAGCGATCCCTCTGGAGGACTCCTTAGGGAAATTGTTTTCCCAGATAAGAGCAACACAGACTATAGATTAATAAAAAAAACAAGAACAAGAACAAAGTTTCTATAAAAAGAAAGTGCAAGATGACACAATCTAAGACTAAAGATTGTTACGCCCTGTGTTGGCGCTCGTGGGCAGTGCGTACCCCCTTGAAAGAACAATAAATAAACATGTTCGTAACAAGATAAAGAAAAAAATAACAAAGACAAAGGATACAAATATTAAAATGGAATAGAATCATATTTTCACTCCTGCCCCCAAACTCAGAATTAAACAGCCTAATATCACAAGGAATTAATGAGTCCCTGAGTCTATTAATGTTGCATCATGGGAGGTGCATTTGTGCTCCATCTGCTTCTCTGCTCACTGATGGCAGTGTTCAGAGGATGACTGTTAACAAGTGTAAACAAAATAAACGTTTGTACAAAGCAGGAACTCTGTTGAGATCTTTCCAAAAATCTTTCTTTTTTAACAGATGATTCTTCTTGAGCCATTATTGAGTATTTTATGAAAACTACCATTCCAGATTAAAAAAAAGAAAGAGCTATGACAAGAATAGCCCAACATATCTTGTGACTTCTATATAGAAGAAGAAGGTTCTGAAACACAAATTGATCTAAGAAGGAGAGACACTTTCGACAAAATATTTTTTTTGTTTATATTCTGTTTAGTTTTAATTAATCATTTAAGTATTGTTGATAATTTATTTTTTATTAATTTTCTTGAATGTCTTAATTAATGTCCTTTCAACCGAATTCATGTTTTGCAGCGTGGGTCAGAGAGGAACAGAATTTCATTTATGTTGTATGTCTCGATACATGCATACTTGACAATAAAAGAACCTGAACTTGAACTTGAACCTGAAAAGAACACTCGACAGAATGGACGTTGAAGGCATCGTTGAGCACGCGGTTGTCGAAGAGGGATATAATATAGATTTATTATTATTATTATTATTAATAATAATAATAATAATAATAATAATAATAATAATAATAATAATAATAATAATAATAATAATAATAATAATAATAATAATAATAAATTCAAAGACAAAAACTATGCATTATCACAATTGCTCTCTTAATGTTTGTAAAATCATTGATTTACATTTAAATGTGCATTTAATGTAATTTGTTGTTGAAATTATGGACTACCATGTTATCATAACAATTCTAGTGATGGTAGCAATGGCATTATCATATGTGTTATATAACCAGAAATGTCGTGAAATTCTGCAGTTAAAAAGCTGTTTGAAAGTTAAAAAATGTCCCCAAAGGACTGAAAAAAAACTTAACTTAAATCAAAGTTTAAACCAAATACAGGTTTGTACAAAGCAGGAACTCTGTTGAGATCCCTACAAATATTTAACTTTCTTTTTTTAGAGATTCTTCCTCTTGAGTCATTCTTCTCGGATCTTATGAAAACTAACTTTTCCCGATAGTTTATGACAAGAATAGCTGGTGCCTTTTCTATAGAGGAAGAAGGTTTTTTGAGGCACAGAGTTGGTCAATGAAACAAAAGTTAAATATACATTTAGAGAGATGAATTTGACTGATGCGAGTCAAACAGAGAGAAAAAACAGATCAGAGTGACTTTGGTGTAGTTTATAGAAATGAACTTGCAGAATACACTAAATTGTCTAAGATGTCTTTCTGAAACATACAGTCAATTTCCAGGTGTATTTTATGAAGAAACAAGTTCACCTACTACAAACATGACCTTGGGAAACTGTGTCACTTGTGAAAAATTGTTCTAAAACGAGTCATAGACAATAATTTGTGATGATTTGGGGCCACAACAAACTTTGAATGGACTATTTCACAGTTTAAATGGACAAATGTGTTGATTCAACTACAGTAAAACAAGTGAAAGTCACACTTTTGTCAGTGAACTCTTTTTTTGGTTAGCTTTAAAATTTTTGCATTATCTGCATGCATCTTTCCCCTTATATTTCTGTTCGATTATCCTCTCCTAAAATGATCAATACAACAAATATAGTGAACTCAGGAACTTTAATAAAAAAAAAACCCCAACATTAATAACAATTTTATTTTCTTCCATTAGTCGTGAAGTTAAAAACATACATTTTATTTTCTTCTGTTAGTCGTGAAGTTAAAAATATACATTTTATTTTCTTCCATTGGTCGTGAAGTTAAAAATATACATTTTATTTTCTTCCATTGGTCGTGAAGTTAAAAATATACATTTTATTTTCTTCCATTGGTCGTGAAGTTAAATATATACATTTTATTTTCTTCCATTGGTCGTGAAGTTAAAAAATATAGATTTTCTTCTGTTAGTCGTGAAGTTAAAAATATACATTTTATTTTCTTCCATTAGTCGTGATGTTAAAAATATATATTTTATTTTCTTCC
Organism: Callionymus lyra; assembly: GCF_982586985.1. Classification (NCBI taxonomy): domain Eukaryota; kingdom Metazoa; phylum Chordata; class Actinopteri; order Syngnathiformes; family Callionymidae; genus Callionymus; species Callionymus lyra. The sequence continues at coordinate 8,531,803 of NC_141819.1, forward strand.
ATTGGTCGTGAAGTTAAAAACATACATTTTATTTTCTTCCATTGGTCGTGAAGTTAAAAATATACATTTTATTTTCTTCCATTGGTCGTGAAGTTAAAAAATATAGATTTTCTTCTGTTAGTCGTGAAGTTAAAAATATACATTTTATTTTCTTCCATTAGTCGTGATGTTAAAAATATATATTTTATTTTCTTCTGTTAGTCGTGAAGTTAAAAATATACATTTTATTTTCTTCTGTTAGTCGTGAAGTTAAAAATATACATTTTCTTCTGTTAGTCGTGAAGTTAAAAATATACATTTTATTTTCTTCTATTAGTCGTGAAGTTAAAAATATGCATTTTATTTGATTCTGTTAGTTGCGAAGTTAAAAAACAACAACATTAATCAGAAACTTTGCTTCATTTTCCATTACAAACTAAAATAACATGAACGATTGTTTGCTATAATAATAAAAAATAAATAAAACTGATTAAATAAAAATAAAAAAGACTACAAACACAAACCGTATTGTGACGTAGCGGTGATGCCTTCAGCGATAACCAGGTGGTCTCACACACACACACACACACACACAACGCATCAAAGACTTTAAAAATTAATTTACAAAAACACATACATTGACACGTCGACGTAGTTTAAAGTTTACATTTCTTCGTCATAGTTTCAAATCGAATGATTTAAGCCAAAGCTGTAGCGTGTCGTATGCGCTAGAAGCCTCATCACTACTTTTTCCCAATACCTTCAGTGACTTTGAACGCATCATCTGGGCGTGGCTCGTTGAGCACGCGGGTGGAAATACGATGAGAATATAAACTACATTATTTACGGAAGAAAAACGAGTCTAATTCCCTTTTAATACTTATTTTATCTGATTTTAAGCTGCTCGAACGATACAGTGCAACTGAAGTCGATGTTTTAAAGGACTTATCTTCGTGTCGTTGGCTATTGTTGCAGCAGCGACACGTGTTTCTCTTGTTATATCTCGATATATATCGTCGTATCGTTCGTTATTCTGTCGCCATGAAGGAGAAACTTGCAAAACTGGCGCTCGATCCGGTGAGTTTGCTTTAAAAACGGTTACATTTACGTTTTTTTTTTATCCGATAAACTCATGTTATCGAGTCTATGTGTTTGTTTAACAAATTAAAACTCGTCCTGTTATTACTCGTATTTAAAAGCTGTTGTTACTTTCTATTGTTTTTTCAATGTTATTAACAATTCCCTCCCGATCCTTATCGTCTGTCAGTTTGTTTCGGGTATGTGTCAATAAAACGACACGTTTGTTTTGAAAAAATAAAAAGCTATTTCCGGTAGCGATGAACGGTGGAATAATAATAATAATATATATTTAAACGTGACTTTTATCAAGTAAATAAACTGAAAAAAACTCATCTGAGTTTCCATGACATAATCTAAAACCCGGATAACCCTAGATAGTATTTTGTAAATATATTTCAACATGTAAAACACATTTTAATTTATATTTTCCCAAATCCATGTGATAAACAACCAGGTGAATGATTTATGTTTTATGTGTGACTTCATTTTAGAGCTTCCGGACATGAAAGGTGTGACTGTTGTTTGACGTCACATAGTTACCTAGTAATTACTTTTATCTTCAAGTGTAGATAAAATACTTGAACGGAAATAAAGCACAACAATGTTCCAATAAAGATGTACATATGTTGAAGAAATGTATTGCTGCAAGTTAGTAAGTAATTTATATAGTGCTTTTCAAACCAGGGTCTCAAAGCGCTTAAACAATCAAAACAATATTCAATAAAATATATACTTTAAAAGTCAAGATAATACTGAGAACAACACAGGAGTTCCAGATTATCAAAGGAAAAGCCTGAAAAAATATAAATGTCTTAAGATGTTTCTTGAAGGAGTCTCAAGTGCTAAGTAAGTAAGTAAGTAATATTTATTTGTATAGCGCTTTTCCAGACCAGGGTCACAAAGCGCTTTAACAATCAAAACAATACTCAAAAAAGTATATACTTTAAAGATCAAGATAATACCGAGAACAACACAGGAGTTCCAGAAAATCAAGGAAAAGCCTGAACAAATAGAAACGTCTTAAGATGTTTCTTAAAGGAGTCAGTAGATCCATCAAGCGCAAAAAGAGAGGAACCTTCTTCAGAACTTGGTCAACTGAGAGCTATTTTATTCGTGACTTTTGTGGACATAACTCTTAACTATATTTCTATTTCAGTCCTTGTATCATGATGTGCTCGAGCTGATCAACTTGACTTTATACTCCCTTAAATACTATGTTGTCACCGGGGAGCATGAGAACGAGCCAAGGTTACGACTTGAATCTTCTTGTTTTGTCTCCGGATAGATGGAGACGCAACCGTTCACTGCCGACTCTAAAGCTGCGGAGGCCGAGGCCAACGGCGGCGTCGCTGTCGAGGAAGAGTCGGGTCCGGCCGAGCCGGCGGCACGAGCCGGGTGGAACAGTAAGGTGGAGTACTTCCTGGCCCAGGTGGGATTCAGCGTCGGGCTCGGGAATGTCTGGAGGTTCCCGTACTTGTGCCATCAAAATGGAGGCGGTGAGAAATGACTTTATTTTTAAGGACACGACTTGCAGGAATGAGTTAAGCTGGTTCATAGTTAACATGTTTGTATTGTTTATTGTTTGTATAACGTATTAGATATTCTAAGATAAAATGTAAACATTTTAAATGCATTTCAAGGACAAACCTTTTAAACCCTTGGTGCGAAGCCTGGTTAGAGGGCGGAGCACCAAATGACGTAGAACTGCCATTTCCCGTCACAACTCCACTTTAAACATAAACTTAAATGTTTAAATGTAACTTTTTAACTTTATATTTGATTTTCTTCTTTCAGTTGTGAAGTTAAAAATATATATTTTATTTTCTTCTGTTAGTTGTGAAGTTAAAAATATATATTTTATTTTCTCCTGTTAGTTCGGAAGTTAAAAATATTTATTTTATTTTCTTCTATTAGTCGTGAAGTTAAAAATATATATTTTATTTTCTTCTGTTAGTTATGAAGTTAAAAATATTTATTTTATTTTCTTCTATTAGTCGTGAAGTTAAAAATATATATTTTATTTTATTCTGTTAGTTATGAAGTTAAAATATTTTTTTTATTTTCTTCTATTAGTCGTGAAGTTAAAAATATATATTTTATTTTATTCTGTTAGTTATGAAGTTAAAAATATTTATTTTATTTTCTTCTATTAGTTGTGAAGTTAAAAATATATATTTTATTCTGTTAGTCGTGAAGTTAAAACTATATATTTTATTCTGTTAGTCGTGAAGTTAAAACTATATATTTTATTTTCTTCTATTAGTCGTGAAGTTAAAAATATATATTTTATTCTGTTAGTCGTGAAGTTAAAACTATATATTTTATTTTCTTCCGTTAGTCGTGAAGTTAAAAATATTTTTTTTATTTTCTTCTATTAGTCGTGAAGTTAAAAATATATATTGTATTCTGTTAGTCGTGAAGTTAAAAATATATATTTTATTTTCTTCTGTTAGTCGTGAAGTTAAAACTATATATTTTATTTTATTCTGTTAGTCGTGAAGTTAATCATGTATATTTATTTTTATTCTGTTAGTTGTGTTGGATCATGTATTTACTATTCCTCTGAAAGTATTATTCCCAAGAACAATATAAATACACAGTATCTACTCCAAATAATCACAACGTCAAATGTCATCTGTTCCTGAAAAGTTTGCAGATACTCTTGTCATCACGGCCAGTAAACTGTTGAGCATTTCTTTTGTTGGATATCGTTGGATGAACTAGTTATTTTTGTTTAATATGAATTGATTTGTCACAGCGTTAGAATAAAGAAGTGGTGTTAACAGATTATTTTGGAGTCTTTTACTCATGTCAGTTAACTGGTATTTTGTAGTTAAAGACACTCACCCGTCGATCCTCTTTGATTTCTCCAGGAGCGTTTCTTCTGCTGTACGTGCTGCTGATGCTTCTGGTCGGCATCCCCTTGTTCTTCCTGGAGCTGGCGGCCGGTCAGGCCATACGACAAGGAAGCATCGGCGTGTGGAAGTTCATCTCCCCCAAGCTGGCAGGCATCGGCTACTCCAGCTGCGTGGTAAATCCTCGTCCTGATGGAACCTGATCTCCACCTTTTGATGGGTGATCTGGATCTGTTCCTCCCGCACACAGGTCTGCTTCTTCGTCGCCCTTTACTACAACGTGATCCTGGCCTGGAGTCTCTTCTACTTGGGCAGCTCCTTTCAGTCCACGTTGCCGTGGACCGAGTGTCCGAAGACCGGGAACGTGTCGGGTAAATGATCGTCGGCACCGGAGAACTGTGGCGTGAACTGATCCCTAAACTGTCGCCTCCGCCGCAGTACCCGAGTGTGAACTGAGCTCCCCCACCTCCTACTTCTGGTACCGCAAAGCCCTGGATATCACCGACTCCATCGACGAGACCGGGAGCTTCAACCCATACATGGTGGGATGTTTATTCGCCGCCTGGACCATCGTTTGCCTGGGAATGTTCCGGGGAATCAAGTCGTCAGTGAAGGTATGACTTTATTTTGCTGAACTATTATGGAAAATAAAAAAGCTATTATTTTCCTCAATATTTAAGCGTGATTGGATATGCGATTATTCTATGTCTTTTTTTATTAGGTTTATGTGTAATAGAATATATATTTTTTATAACAGTAAAATGTATTTATTCGTGATGGTTAAGATAAAGTGAAAATGGCACTGTAACTTTAAATAAAACCCTTTTTTATTTCGATTTATGCCTTTATTTTGTTACTTTGAATTACAGTTTTGTTCACTGCAAATACTTTAAATTAGTGATGTGCTGATTATGTGAGGTTTCAATAGAATAACTTTTCAAAGCAATAGATTATAGAGAAAAGAGTGACATCTAGTGGACTCAGGAGATAATGACACTGTTTCATGAAGCTTCATCGACACATCACTACTTCAAATCCCCCAAAAAACATGCTTAGTTGCTCATGTTTAAGTTCAACTCTTATAAGAATAGATTATAATCTTTACAATTTGAATTGTGTGCTTGAACAAAAGAATGCACTTTGCAGTACATACGCATGCGCACACACACACTCAAACACGCCCTTTCGGCACATATCGCTGCGCTCGGCGCCGCTCGTATGTCACGTGACTTGATGTCGGAACGAAAGTCAAATGAACATAAAATTAAATTCAATCATTAACATTTGTTCTAATAATTTAATACATGGAGCTGACTCTTGGATTTAGGTTATTTCTACTAGTGATGTGTTGATGAAGCTTCATGAAACAGTGTCATTATCTCCTGAGTCCACTAGATGTCACTCTTTGCTCTATAATCTATTGATTTGTGAAGCTATTCTATTGAAACCTCACATCATTTGTAGGCCGAGAGCGCCCCCTACTGTCCTCTGAAGAATATGACACTGTTTCATGAAGCTTCATCGACACATCACTAATCTCTACCACAGGAACACATTCAGACTAAAAGTTTATATGTTAATGAAGATATTTTTAAAATCAGAAAATGAAGAGAAAGTCTTATTATTATTAATCATACTGATTATTTCTTAAGCCCTACTCTAGAACCACATCATGACAATAGTGTTCAATTTTTTGACTTCATAAATGTTTACATTTAATCAGTGAAAGTACAATTAAAAACAACTTCCTCACATTTATTCAAATATTGAATCAAAAGAAAAAAGTTTAAGCTTTTAACAAGTTCGCCTTAGAAATAAGGGAAGCTGATGAAGTATTTGTTTTTCTAATGTCTCTTGTGATTGACAGGTGATGTACTTTTCTTCGATCTTCCCTTACGTGGTTCTGTTCTGCTTCCTGGTGCAAGGTCTGCTCCTCGATGGAGCGCGAGAGGGACTCGCCTACATGTTCTATCCAAAGGTAACGACCCGCTTGTCCTAGTTTGAAGCTCTTTTGTTGACCTCTGGCTGAAATCCTCCACAGCTGGAGATCTGGGGGGACATCCAGGTGTGGCGCCAGGCGGCCACGCAGGTGTTCTTCGCCCTGGGCCTGGGCTTCGGCTCCATCATCGCCTACTCCTCGTACAACCCCAAGAACAACAACTGCCACCGCGACGCCTTCACCGTCTCCGCCATCAACTTCATGACGTCGGTTCTGGCCACGCTGGTCGTGTTCGCCGTGCTGGGCTTCCGCGCCAAGAACAAAGTGGCCGGGTGCGTCCGGAGGTGAGAGTTCGACGATCGCAACACGTCCGTGAAACAGAACCTGATTTTTTTTTTTTGTCAACTTCTTGGTTTTTCAGTAACGTTCAGCTTCTGTCGAAGCAGATCGGCAGCGGTTTGGTGCCTCGGGACCTGATCCCGACCTTCAACTATTCCGATCCCGGATCCGTGGTCCCGCTGGACTACTCGGCTTGGTTCACAGCACGTGGACACTCGGCGCCGGGAAACTTGACCGACTGTAACCTGGAGATCGAGATGAAGAAGGTGCTGAAGATCAGAGGAACGCTGATGTCATGTTGAGATGTAGTTCTTCACACGTGTCGTCTTGACACCATGCGTGTGCATCAGGGTCAGCAGGGAACAGGACTGGCCTTCATCGCCTTCACCGAGGCCATATCTCTGCTGCCCGGAAGCCAGTTCTGGTCCGCACTCTTCTTCCTGATGCTGCTCAACCTGGGACTCAGCACCATGTTCGGGACCATGGAGGGGATTCTGGCGCCGCTCACGGACAGCTTCAAGGTTTTGAGGAACAACAAGACCAAACTCACGGGTGAGAATCTTCAGCACTACTTCATGTGTGTAGATGATCAAGACCCTGACTCGACTCATATTATCATCTTACTATTTTACCCCATAATAACTTTATACTAATGACTCGTCGAGGAACACGATTACAAAAAATGATCGAGGAATTTCCTCCGCCTTGAAGCCTCGTTTAATTAAATGTAGTGATGTGTCGATGAAGCTTCATGAAACAGTGTCATTATCTCCTGAGTCCACTATATGTCACTCTTTGCTCTATATTAATAAGAAGGCCACAAATTGGTTGTTATTAAGTGATCTGTCTTGTTTTCTATTGTATATTTATAATTGAACTAGAAATGATACTAAGTTATATTTTGTAAAGCCACCACAACACTAGAGATGTGTCGATGAAGCTTCATGAAACAGTGTGATATTCTTCAGAGGACAGTAGGGGGCGCCCTCACCTTAAAAATGATGTGAGGTTTCAATAGAATAACTTTTCATGGCAATAGATTATAGAGCAAAGAGTGACATCTAGTGGACTCAGGTGATAATGACACTGTTTCATGAAGCTTCAATGACAAAAGTTACTATTTTACAGTAATATAAACTACTTTAGTCCTTTTTTTTTAAAATAAGATTCTTTGCTCATAACCAGTGCTGACAACTGTGGTGTTGAAGTCTATTTCAAGGCTTCATGATTTGATCTGAATTATTTGAACATGTATTACCTTCTGGTCCCTCGAGCTCTTCTCCTGACGTGTGATTCCAGTTTTCAGCTGCGTCATCGGGTTCCTGATCGGCCTGCTCTTCACCCAGCGCTGCGGGAACTACTTTGTGATGATGTTCGACGACTACTCCGCCACGCTGCCGCTCATCATCGTGGTGGTCTTCGAGACCTTCAGCGTGGCCTGGCTGTACGGAGCCGACCGGTAAGATCCTCCCCACGGCTCACGTCTGAAGACGGAACACCAAACGCGTGACTTCCTCTCGACCTTTAGGTTCCTGGACGACATCGAGGGGATGCTGGGCTGGCGTCCGCACGTGATCTACAAGTATCTGTGGAAGTACATCTGTCTGATAGCCATGCTGGTTCTCCTGGGAGCCACCACCATCCGCACCATCATCCAGAAGCCAACGTACCTGTCGTGGAGTAGTTCACTGGTGAGATGAAAGTATTTTGAAAACCCTTTAAAGTCAAACTCTCATGTAGTAAATGTTCTTTCTCTCCAAGACACAGTAAGTTCCTCATCATGACCATGTTTTCAACTTATTACTTTATAAAGTTGCTCTGAAATCTGGACGAACGAGAGGTTACGAGAGTCCATTATGACGTAATAATGGCTTCACTCCTCCTCCAGCCAGCTGTAATTACGCCCCGCTTTGTTTATACAACGAGTCCCTTGGAGGTGGAGACTTCCGAGAGTGATAACACGCGGTGACAAACCTCAAAAACTCAAATTGATTGGACAAATAACTCAAAATGGAACTTTTGTATTTACATGAGAGAAATGTTACATTAAATTAAAAACAGATCAAACAAATACAAACAAAACAACATATTTTATAATAACATTAACTAAAGGTTCAACTACTAATTTCAAGCGAAAGATAATAATTAAACAGTTAAATTACAATTAACATCACTGAGGGGACATTTTAACACTAAAGTAGGAAAAGATCATTATAATTTTAAATGAATATACTTTTATTATCAATAACTTGTCATAAAATATATATATATATATAAATACATATTGGTCGTCATCCCAATTATTTAATTAAACTTTATTATTTATTGTCTTAATCAATACCAACAAGCGCAAATAAATTTTTGTTTAGTAATCTTAAATGCAAAATCATGATACTAAGAAAATTATACGATATATTGCAATGTATATCGATACTGTAGTAACAAGGATATATGTGTACTATTGTCCAGTACTTGACTCTGGTGTTGTAGTATTTTCAGACCACATGACGAAGTCGTAACTGCTTTCATTTGTTTTCAAACCAAAATATGCCCAAACATCAGCTTTAAAAGCTGCTGGACTCACTGTATCCTCTCGTCCTCAGTCATCACCTGGATCTCGCGGGATTAAATTGTTTGTTTAAGTTTATTTGCAACACATAAATGAACAAATGCCGTAAAAATTTGCATATTAATTGTCAAAGAATCAGAATTTAAAAAATGTTATTGCCAGTGTTGTAACTACACAACTTTATAAAGTTGCTCCGAAGTCTGGGCGAACGAGAGGTTACGAGAGTCCATTATGACGTAATAATGGCTTCACTCCTCCTCCAGCCAGCTGTAATCACGCCCTGCTTTGTTTATACAACGAGTCCCTTGGAGATGGAGACTTCAGGGATTGATGACGAACCTCAATGTTTGACCAATCACAGCAGAGTGGATGTGGTTATGGTCAACAAGATTTCATCTACAGAAAGTGTTTTCAGTGGGCGGAGCTTAAGATCGTTCTCTAACGTTAACCAACAGTGTAGTTCTGTGGTGTCGATGTAACTGATAACAAATGTATCTCCAGCGTCTGGTTTCAGCTTCAGGCTCTTGACGTGTTTGATCTGAACACGACCGGCTCAGACTCGCCTCCTTCGACACACATCACACAACATTACACAACATCACACAACATTACACAACATCACACAAAGACTTGAATGGTTTCTTGTTGGTTTCCTCTCAGGCCGAGGAGAAGGCGCTGCAGTATCCCGACTGGGCTCTGGCCGTGTTGTCTCTGCTGATCGTGTTCGCCATGATGCCGGTCCCGGTGTGTCTGGTCCACTCGCTGCTGCGGGACCGAGCCGCCCTGAGGTCCAGGGAGGAGACCCCGCTCACCGACATGAACCACAGGAACGTCCCGACGGCAGCCTCCGGACCCTGAACGCCTCGTTTGAAGGGAAGTTGAAAGAGTGAACAGAATGAACTTTGTCGTCCACACGTTGAGCTTCATGTCGTCAGTTGTTGCTGTACGAGTGCCAATCAAGATGATTGACAGCTTCACAGGCTCGTTCTCAAGACGCAATAATGTGATAATAGAAGACGCTGTGATGGTTTAATGATCGTGTATCTCTATTTTTAACAACATAATGAAATTAAGTTTATGTGAAGAGCTTAACACTTAAAGTGTTCCTTAAATTCAAACTTCACTCAGTTTCTACTCGCCCTTGTGTTCTTAAAAATTGGGATTATTTTCTGGGTAATCTGTTTTTTTTTAGATTAAATGGAAAGATTTGGCTATATTTTTATTAGATATTTTGTAGCAGAAGTTTTGAGTCTATCAGTTCCTCATTGGAAAACAATGCAAGTTTCAAAAATGTACGCTAAAAACAATCTTAAAATATAGATTAATTAAAGTTTTAAGAATCCAAGAAGGACGTAACGAGCAGTATGAAGGTATTTGAAGTGTCTTTTTGGACAAAGACAACTGAGCTCCATTCGCTACATTAAAATGAACAAACATTTTTGTCTATAACTCTAAAAAGAACAGATTACTCTGAAAATAATCCCAACTCTTAGTCTACATTAGGATGAGTAGAAAATGAATTTAATTTGAATTTTGGGTGAACTTTCACCAGTGAACTATCAACTTTGCCAGTATAGGAATGACTACAATCTGACACCACGGACTGGAACCAGAAGATGAAGACGAAGACAACTGAGCTCCAGTTGCTACATTAAAATGAACAAACATTTTCGTCTATAACTCTAAAAAAAAAAAGAACCGATTACTCTGAAAATAATTTTAAAATTGAGTGAATTTTCAGTGATAAAATTAGATTTTATTTAAAAAACATGTTCAATCGTGACTGAACTAGTTATTAAATAACGTTATAAAGTGTTTAAGCTCTTAAAGTCGTCATAAACTGTCACATTTAAATTCCCCAAAGTAAATATTTAAAGTCAGTTTGTGCCAAACATGAGTGTAAACAGTCTTATCAATGCAGTATATTTTTCTCATTCATGTGTTTGACGTCCGTCTCTGTTTTGAACAATGTTTTTTCTTCTCTCGGTTCTATTTATTCAAGTGCGATGCTTCGTCTTGTGTGTTTGTCGCACTGACAGAGACACACAATGAGACGTGTGCAAACAAAAAAAAGACTTATTTGTCTTCGGGACCAACAGCTCAACCTGTGCCATGTTTTTCTAGCCGTGACCACTTGATTCAGGTACTGACCGCTGCCAAGAATCATCTTTAATATTTCATACTGAGCCCAACGTATTTTATAAAAAACCTAATTTAAAGTCCATTTATATTTATGTATTTCCGTGAGTTTTCTTTTTCTAATGTCGCTTCAAGAACCTTTTCTATTGATGTACATTTTATTTGCTGCTCGACAGATTCAAGGTCAAGAGATTTCAATGCAAACGGATCAAATGTACATTTTGTTATTGATTCAGATCTTGATGATGTCACTTGTTTGTTGCGGGACTTTTGACAAAAGATTTTTCTAAATATTTTCCTGTTTTTTCTGCCTTTTGTAACTTTTGAATAAAATGTTCACCAGCATGTGATTGTTTGTCAATGTTTGATGAAGAAGAAGAACTTTCTGTTTGTACAAAACTCCCTTTTCATTGAAATATTTACATTAGAAAATTATCTTAAGCCCCGAAAAACACTTTTTCTGGAGATTAAATCTTGTTGACCATAACCACGCCCACTCTGCTGTGATTGGTCAAACATGGAGGTTTGTCACAGCGCATCATCAATCCCTGGAAGTCTCCACCTCCAAGGGACTTGTTGTATAAACAAGGTGGTGCTTGATTACAGCTGGCTGGAGGAGTGAAGCCATTCTTACGTCATAATGGACTCTCGTAACCTCTCGTTCGCCCAGATTTCAGAGCAACTTTATAAAGTAATAAGTTCAAATCACTTTTCTGGTGATGAAATCTTGTTTACAATAACTACGCCTACTCCGCTGGGATTGGTCAAGCATGGAGGTTTGTCACCGTGCAATCTCCACCTCCGAGGGACTCGTTGTATAAACAAAGCGGGGCGTGATTACAGCTGGCTGGAGGAGGAGTGAAGCCGTTATTATGCCATAATGGACTCTCGTAACCTCTTAGGGTTTGTCACTGCATGTCATCAATCTTGTAAGTCTGGCCTAGTTGCCTTTAAACTACTTCTTTCTCACATCATCAAAAAACTTTGCTCAGTATATTTTGAATACTCTTACTTTACTAATACTTACACACTAAATTGTGTATGTTTTAAAAATAAATTCAGCCGGTAATGGAAGCAGAACTAAGACAAAAAGTTTAGTGTTTTTTGAGGCGTATATCATTTGATTTTATACAAGTTTCATAGAGATGAAATCACAAAACATTAAAATGGACTAATTAAAAAAAATAAAAATAAAGTCCCCACGTTGTATTTCAGTTGATTTAATCCCAGTGAACTCATGTTTAAACACCTGATCATCCTCCCCTGACGTCGAGACTCACCTGGAGACTCGTCGTCTTGGTGCAGAAGCTTCAGTCTGTCGAGGCAGAGACGAGCGACGCCCAGATTTCATCTCCAGGTAAACTCATCGTTTATCGTTAACTGAGAGAAGATTGTTTTGATGCTTCTGATCGATGGAGAGCGACTGTATGGACGCAACAAAAATTTTGATTTGATGGAGGATTAACAAGAGTAACTTGAGTTTTTATGCTGCAACACAAGTGGCTTCATTAAACCAAACGTAAATCATTATTTTATTGTCACATTTGTATTCATAATAAATGTTCAATACAACACATTAAAATGTAAAGAACACAATTGTCTTTAAAAAAAAAATCAACGATGACATTTTGAATCATAAAACTACGATAACATTTCAAATATCAATAAATTATCATAAAAACAAGTATTTTACACGTATTTATTTAATAAATATTAGTTTATCTTAACACGTTCTTCAAGAAAAATTTTCTTTGATGACATTTTGAATCATAAAACTGAGATAACATGTTTCAAATATCAATAAATTAACATAAAACACGTATTTTACACGTATTTATTTCATAAATATTAGTTTATCTTAACACATTCTTCAGATCAATTATTCAATGATGACATTTTGAATCATAAAACTACGATAACATGTTTCAAATATCAATAAATTATCATAAAAACACGTATTTTACACTTATTTATTTCATAAATATTAGTTTATCTTAACACATTCTTCAGATAAATTATTCAACGTTGACATTTTGAATCATAAAACTGATATAACATGTTTCATATATCAATAAATTATCATAAAAATACGTATTGTACACGTATTTATTTAATAAATATTAGTTTATCTTAACACATTCTTCAGAAAAATTATTCAACGTTGACATTTTGAAACATAAAACTGAGATAACATGTTTAAAATATCAATTAATTATCATAAAAACACTTATTTTACATATTTATATATATATATATATATATATATATATATATTTATTAGAAAAACAATAATGTCTCGTTGCACATCATAATAAATCTATAAACTAGTTTGATGTTTAATCTGTAAACATGTTTTGAAACAGTAAATAAATCCCCATTAAATCTAAATTTAAAATAACTCAAGTAATAAGATGTTTATAAAATAACAGTAATACATATTTATTGGATTTTTTAAATATCCATCAGTAAAATGTCCAAATAACTAGTTATAAATAAACGACTAGTTAAACGATAGAGACTTGATCACGTGATTATTATTCTTTCATACTAGAGCCGCTTTAACGTTTTTTCTTGAATGTTCTGCTGGTTCTGTTCTTGTTCCAGTGAGAATCCAAATGAAATCCTCAGGACAAAAGTGAGGATCCGAACATGGTTCCGAACATGGTTCTGGGTTTTGTTCTCACTCTGGTCTCTGTGCTGGTTCCGCTGGTTTCGACCCAGAACTTTCCTCCACAAACGAATCAGGATCAGAACATGAAGACGTGTGAGTTGATCCTTTAATAACTCCTTTAGGAATATATGTCGTTTTATTACAAAGAAACTAAAATCATTCAAAGTAAATCAAGATAAATGTGTGAAGATAAATGAGTTTTAAACAGCTTTTATAGCTACGTTGCTGCCCCCTATCGGTACATCCTGCAACTACTATTCTCCATTTTTCATTCATTGTTACCGAACAGTTTAGTTTCTATTAACACACACAAATAAATAACTACACAAATACATTTAATTAAACAAAAGGTCATTTCAGGAAAAAATAAATCTATATTTTAAAATCATTATAAAAACATTTGAGTTGAAACATTATGGATTTAAATGGAAGTTGTTTTATTGAAAACGTTATTGAAAACGTTATTCATTATGTATTACTACGTATTAAACATTTTTGTTGTTGAAAAAATTATTCATAAAAAAATAAGTATAGTATTAAATAAAAACTTTTTTTTAATGTATTTTTTCTCGTGCGTTTATATTCAGGCAAATAATTGATTTGTGTATTTACAGCGAGTGTGTGAACGTGAGGGTGAAAAATACTTATAAAAATAAGATAAATAAAGTTAAATATTATTTATTTATTTTTGCTTGTTTGTTGTTGAAAACGTTATTCAGAAAAATAATTTTGATGGAAGTGAAAAATACTTACAAAAGGAAAAAAATGTTAAATATTATGCATTATTACATATTAAAAATTATGTGTTGCAGATATTATTCAGAAAATAATAATAAATAATAAAAATAAATGTAATTTTTTTCTCTTGCATTTGTATTTAGAAAAATAATTTATTTGTTTATATAGTGTTGTGAGGCTTTATCAATATGATGGAAGTGAAAAATACTTACTTGACAAATCAAGCAAAGTTTAATATTATGTATTAAAAACGTTTTTTTGTTGTTGAAAAAGTTATTCAGAAAAATAGTTTATTCGTTTATTATATATAGCGAATGTTGTGAAGGTCCATCAATACCAAAGAAAGATAAAGAAGAATAAAAATGATGAAAAATAATGACTTGACAAATAAAAAAAAAGGTAAAATATTATGTTTGTTTTGTTGTTTTTTTAAAATGTTATAGAAAAATAATTATGCTGAAGACAAAAGAAGTAAGTAAGTAAATTATATTTGTTGAGCGCTTTTCCAGACCAGGGTCACAAAGCGCTTAAACAATCAAAACAATACTCAATAAAGTATATACTTTAAACGGCAAGGCAACACTGAGACAAACACAGGAGTCTCAGAAAATCAAGGAAAAGCCTGAACAAATAAAAAAGTCTTCAGATGTTTCTTGAAGGAGTCAGTAGATCATCAAACACAGAGATGGTTCCAAAGCTTAGGAGCAACAGTCTGGAAGGATTTCTCTCCTCTAGTCCTGAAGCGTGTTCAGGAACCATCAGTAGATTCTGATCCACAGACCTCAGAGCCAGAGCTGGGGTGTAAGTCTGGATCAGATCACTGATGGAAGGTGTGACCATGAATAGATCTGAAAGTAAGAACCAGAATTTTAAAATGATCCTGAAAGAAACTGGCAGCCAGTGAAGAGTTTTAAGGATCAGAGAAATGTGAGTTCTTCTACTAGAGCGGCTCAGAATTCTCGCTGCAGAGTTTTGTATGAACTGCAGGCGACACATCCTTCTTGTTTAGACATGAAAACAAACTGTTACAATAGTCTAAATGACACAAACACATGGATTATAAGATCCAGATCATGTTGTGACATCATTTTCCTAACTTTAGAGATTTTTCTCAGTTGAAGGAAACAGTTTCTGGTCAGTTTTCTGCAGTATTGAACTAGAGACATGTCTTTATCAAATACAACACCCAGGTTTCTCAGGCTCAGTTTGACAGACTGACCTAAAGTCACCCAAGTATTGACTCAACCCTGGAACCTTATCATCAGGAGAAATACTGTTTCAGTTTTGACCACATTTAGCTGCAATGCAAATGAAAAATAAGGTTAAATATTATGTATTATTTAGTTTTTTTTGTTGAAAACGTTATTAGTTTTAAAAAAAAAGAAAAGTTGATTTAATTGTCTCCGACTTTCGCCAGTTGTCTACGTCGACCAGAGCGGCGTCAAAGTCGGTCTCTTCGTCGCCGCCGCCGCAGGAATCCTCTTCCTCATGGCGTCCGTCTACTGCATCTACACCAAGTCCTACTCGCGGCAGCAGTACCTGCACACGGACCTGGACCAGGATGAGGGTGAGACGGATCTGGAGTGTCAAGGACAAACGTATTCTTCATCATCCTCGTGCTCCACAGATCTGACCCTGGATCGTCCTGAGATCTTCCGCCAGAGTCCGGATCCCGGTGACGACGTCTCCGTCGCTCCGTCCGTCATCTCCTTCCCTCCCAGCCTGTCCCCCCCTCTGTCCTCGCTGCCCTTCCATCCTCGCCTGCTTTCCAGCCGCTCCCTCAGGACCATCTCAGCCAGAGACCTGGAGCGGAGTTGTATCTGAGACACAATGTTGTCCCTTTTTATTGATTCACAACTGCATTCATTTCTAAACAAATACAAAAATATACGTTATTTTTTAAGTTAATATTCACCTGAAATGTTTTTATGCCGACAATCTTTAACGTTTTGCGGTCAAAATGTAAACTTTTTAATCGTAAACTTCATAAAATACGATCTTAAAATCCAGATTTCTTTTTCTATTGTTACATTTTGTGTTACATTGTGTATCAAAATAAATCAAAACATATGATGCAAAATAGTAAAAAGTACAACACAAACAAATCTTAGCAAAAATCAACAAAATATTGATTTATCTTGAACAAATTAAATGTATTTTAGTTTCATATTTTGAATGTAAATCAATAAAATTGACAATATTTTGTTCTTATTATTTGAATAAATATGGTTCAATGTATATCAAATATAAGAGTCAATAATAATAAAACACACTTTGACTGTAAATGACAAATATTTCTCTGCATTTTTTGTGACGACGTCTGTTTCATGTTGTTACTGTTTTGAATCTAAAAAACATAAATACATGCAATTATATTTACATTAGTAATAATTATACATCTAATAGTTGTGGTTTATTAAGAATATTTTTGATGTTTAATTTTGATATATTGGTGTTTAATTCAGGGCAAGAATCTAATGATAGATAATGAAACGATATGTATCACGATATATATTGATACTGTAGTAACAAGTATATATGTGTAGTATTGTCGAGTAATTGACTCTGGTGTGTATTTACAGACCACATGACTCTTGACGAAGTCGTAACTGATTTCATTTGTTTTCAAACCAAAATATGTCCAAACATCAGCCTTAAAAGCTGCTGGAGTCACTGTATCCTCTCGTCCCCAGTCATCACTGGGATCTCACAGGATTTCATTGTTTAAGTTTAATTGCAACACATAAATGAACAAACGCTGAGAATATATGCATATTGATTGTTGAAGAATCTGAATAAAAATAATGTTATTGCCAGTGTTGAAATCTGGGCGAACGAGAGGTTACGAGAGTCCATTATGACGTAATAATGGCTTCACTCCTTTTCCAGCCAGCTGTTATCAAGCCCCGCTTTGTTTATACAATGAGCACCCCCTTGGAGGCGGAGACTTCCGGGATCGACGACGCGCGCGTGGACACACCTCCATGTTTGACCAATCACAGCAGAGTGGGTGTGGTTATGCTAAACAAGGCGGTTTCAGTGGGCGGAGCTTAAGATCATTTTCTAATGTCAATATTTCCATGAAAAGAGAGTTTTGTACAAACACACACTGATGATACAATAGAATCACACAACACAACAACACACACACACTGATGATACAATAGAGTCACACAACACAACAACACATACACACTGATGATACAATAGAGTCACACAACACAACAACACATACACACTGATGATACAATAGAGTCACACAACACAACAACACATACACACTGATGATACAATAGAGTCACACATCACAACAACAAACATACTGATGATACAATAGAGTCACACATCACAACACACACACACACTGATGATACAATAGAGTCACACATCACAACAACACATACACACTGATGATACAATAGAGTCACACATCACAACAACAAACACACACTGATGATACAATAGAGTCACACAACACAACAACACATACACACTGATGATACAATAGAGTCACACAACACACACACACTGATGATACAATAGAGTCACACATCACAACACACACACACACTGATGATACAATAGAGTCACACATCACAACAACACATACACACTGATGATACAATAGAGTCACACATCACAACAACAAACATACTGATGATACAATAGAGTCACACAACACAACAACACATACACACTGATGATACAATAGAGTCACACAACACACACACACGGATGATACAATAGAGTCACATAACACAACAACACACACACACACTGATGATACAATAGAGTCACACATCACAACAACACACACACACTGATGATACAATAGAGTCACACATCACAACAACACACACACACTGATGATACAATAGAGTCACACATCACAACAACGCACACACACACTGATGATACAATAGAGTCACACATCACAACAACACACACACACACTGATGATACAATAGAGTCATACATCACAACAACACACACACACACTGATGATACAATAGAGTCACACATCACAACAACACACACACACACTGATGATACAATAGAGTCACACATCACAACAACACACACACACACTGATGATACAATAGAGTCACATAACACAACAACAAACACACACTGATGATACAATAGAGTCACACATCACAATAACACACACACACTGATGATACAATAGAGTCACACATCACAACAACAAACACACACACTGATGATAGAATAGAGTCACACATCACAACAACAAACACACACACTGATGATACAATAGAGTCACACATCACAACAACAAACACACACACTGATGATACAATAGAGTCACACATCACAACAACAAACACACACACTGATGATTCAATAGAGTCATACATCACAACAACACGCACACACACTGATGATACAATAGAGTCACACAACACAAACTTAAATCTACACATTATTTGAATTTTAATAATAATAAAATATTTTAAACACACTTTATTAAACCGTAAACAAAACTATGTTTTAAAAATATAATATGATGTAAAAGTTGTCAAATGTCGAAACATATCATGGAATAAATCTCTATGTCAATATTTTCTACACACAAATAAATAAACTCAAACGTAAAGAAATGTTTTATTTAAAATAAGTCGCTCCCTCCGCCATCCTGCCTCTTCATGTTGATCCACATCAGAAACCTGAGACCTCTTCCCCCCCCCGCGTCCCGGGACCACAATAATCCGGGATCTCTGCTAATGTGCTTCGATCGTTCCTTCATTCATGTCGCGCCCAGAATAGCTGAGAAGAGAGGAAGTGACTCCTTCACTCACTACTGCTCAGATTATCGCAGGTTCTCTCCTAATCTGGTTCAGGACCGCGGCCAGAGACACCAGAACCTCGGCCATGACTCGCGTCCAGAGACCCACCAGAGCCATCGGAACCACCTGGACTGGACTCTGATTCTTTGTGTCCCTGAGACCCGAGGACCAGGAGACTTTTATTTTTTTATTTTTTTTGCGGACTTTAAGGGACGAGAAAAAGGTTTAAACTTTTTGGATTCGAACCGAGTTTTTTTTTTTTTTTTGTGTGTGGTTCCAGAAGTGTGACCCAGAAGGGACTCGAACCCTGGACTGGTGAGGATGGAGGTCCGGCCGGACAGGTTCAAGGCCGTGGCAGCCAAGACTTTGGGCAAAATCTACGGGTACGTAAAATCCTGCAGGGACTTCTTATTCTTCTTCTTCTTTCTGTGTCTCCGAACCGAACATTTATCAGTCCAGAACCATAGAGTCCGAGACTCGATCCGTTTGACCTTCTGTCCTGACACAATCTCAGATGCTTCTGGGAGTTTTAACGTGTCCGGTGTAGATCTGTTGCTGGGCAGAGCTACGGAAGTTTCCATTAATAATTGATCGATATAAGAAAAGATTGAAGACAGCGACACTAAAGCTATGAAATGTTATTTAAAATTCGTTTTAAGACGATCAAAATGTAAAATAAAAAAAACCCACTGAAAGAGAAGCCAGGCTTCAGAAAATATGAACGAATAAATCTGAGTGGGTTTTTTTTGGAGGCATAAAAATCATTTAAAAAATCGAATTAACGTTTTAAAAAGCTGGTTCCTCGTTTGTAATTACATGTTATCAATTAAACATTAAATGCATTAGCAAGAAAGTTCGTCTTTAGACTTCCAAATAAAGGTCGAATATAAAGTCTTTATCCCAATTATTGAATTAAACGTTATTAGTTATTGTGTTGATCCATGACAACTATAGCGAAAAATAAAGTTTAATTTAGTAACATTTAAAATATATCTATGTATTATTAAATAAACAATGTTGAAGTCTTTCTCTCCAAGATGCAGTAACTCCGTCATCATGACCATGTTTTCAACTTATTACTTTATAAAGTTGCTCTGAAATCTGGGCGAACGAGAGGTTACGAGAGTCCATTATGACGTAATAATGGCTTCACTCCTTCTCCAACCAGCTGTAATCACACCCTGCTTTGTTTATACAATGAGGTGGAGCCCTCCGGGAATAACGGCGTGCGGTGACAAACTCCGTGTTTGACCAATCACAGCATAGTGGGCGTGGTTATGGTCAACAAGATTTCATCTCAAGAAAAACCTTTTTTCAGTGGGCGGAGCTTAAGATCATTTTCTAATGTCAAACACCAAAACTGACTTGAGAGATTTATGGTTGTACTTTGAGTCTCTCCTGGATGACTACCTGAGCTGCTGATTCTAACTGCGATATTGATCTTTAAACTAGTTATGTGTCGATGAAGCTTCATGAAACAGTGTCATTATTTCCTGAGTCCACTAGATGTCACTGCTCTATAATCTATTGCTTTGAAAAAAGTTATTCTATTGAATCCTCACATCATTTTTAAGATGAGGGCGCCCCCTACTGTCCTCTGAAGAATATGACACTGCTTCATGAAGCTTCATCGACACATCACTATTTTTAATCACAGAGCAAGTGACAGAAGAAACATAGTTTGCAACATTCACAGAAAGAGAACAATGGACTCAGAATTTTTAATTAAATAATGATAATAACTTGACATAAGAAACCATTTCTTATGTATCAAACACATAAACAAGTTTAATAAAAGCGGTTCTAGTAAATGATTATTATTTTGTGGATAAAACAGGAGCCAATTTAAAGGTTCTTACAAGTAAAGATCCAGTTAATTTCAGTTTATTTTAGGATTAACAAAAAAGCTCAGATTGTTCCAAGACGTCGCCAGAATCCAACGGAGAACAAGAGCTCGCTCCTGATTTAGATGCTATCAGGTGCCGAAACGGTTGTAGCAGAGTAAGACGAGGCCGTGGATCGATGAGATGCTGCATCTCTGCTGTGTCGTCACAATATCGTGTTACAGGAGGTCTCGTCACCCACCGATGCGGCTCCAGGAACCTGATACCTGACGGAGAGGACTTCAAATTCTAGATTTTTGGTCCTGGAAAACACTTTGTTTGTTTCTGTTCTTTATATCGTGCCTCGGTTTTTGACCAATAACGGATGATATCGATGTCAATCACGCAGTTCCAAAATCACCTCAGCTGATTGGGTTGAGCTCCAGAGCGGAAAGCGGTTGGTGCTGAAGCCTAGCTAACTTCTGACCAAAAACTGTTTCCTTCAACTGAGGAAAATCTCTAGATTTAGGAAAATTATGTCACGACAAGATCTGGATCTTATAATCCATGTGTTTGTGTCGTTTACACTATTTTAACAGTTTATTTTCATGTCTAAACAGGAAGGATCTGTCTCGCCTGCAGTTCATACAAAACTGTGCAGCCAGAATTCTGAGCCGCTCTAGTAGAAGAACTCACATTTCTCCTTCAAACTCTTCACTGGCTTCCAGTTTCTTTCAGGATCAACTTTAAAATTCTGGTTCTTACTTTAAGATCTATTCATTGTCAGGCTCCTCCTTCCATCAGTGATCTGATCCAGACTTACACCCCAGCTCGGGCTCTGAGGTCTGTGGATCAGAATCTACTGATGGTTCCTGAACACGCTTCAGGACCAGAGGAGAGAAATCCTTCCAGACTGTTGCTCCTAAGCTTTGGAACCATCTCTGTTTGATGATCTACTGACTCCTTCAAGAAACATCTGAAGACACTTTTAATTAACTTTCTTGCTGAGATTGTCTCTAGGTTTTCGATTGTTCAAGTGCTTTGTGACCCTGGTCTTAGAAAACCGCTTTACAAATCTTTGGTCTTAGGGAAGTTTTGAGTTCTTTCTCTTTCTATGGCCGAAAAAAAAAAAAGTTCTATTGAAACTACCATCATTTTCTCAAACTTGTTCTGGGCTCTGACGTCTGGAGATCGACCGGCACCGACGGTGGCAACCGGTCTCTTCAGGATTTGATGCTGCAACTAAACACTTAAATCCTCTCCAGAAATAGCCGCTGCTCCTCCAAGCTGTCGAGCTGCGTAAATCCCTGCGGCAGCACACCTTGGCCACCTCCCTCTTCCGCCCTAAGTAGCTCTGGATCTCTGGATCTCACCCCCCCACTTACCCCACTCCCCTCCTGGTCCTCCCCCCCGCCGGGGTATCTCACCGCAGGATTAGGCCACTCGACCTACGACGGAGATCTATAGGCTTACGTTTCCCCAGGAGTCGCACCTGTGACAGACGCTATCATGCGTGCGACTCCCTCCGTCCTGCCCTCACGCAACAGTGATCGGCTCTTACCGACCGACACCTTCGCTTCCTCTTCATGGATCGTGGAGGTCATTTGAAGGTCAAAGTGTTGATTTAAGGGTGCGTTAAGTATACTCTATTGTATCATCAGTGTGTGTTTGTACACAACTCTCTTCTCGTTGAAATATTGACATTAGAAAAATGATCTTAAGCCCCGCCCACTGAAAACACTTTCTGGAGAGGAAATCTTGTTGACCGTAGCCACACCCACTCTGCTGTGATTGGTCAACCGTGTAGGTTTTTGTCACTGCAATCCCGGAAGTCTCCACCTCCAAGGGACTCGTTGTATAAACAAAGCGGGGCGTGATTACAGCTGGCTGGTAGGAGGAGTGAAGCAATTGTTATTTCATAATGGACTCTCGTAACCTCTCGTTCGTCCAGATTTCAGAGCAACTTTATAAAGTTGTGTAGTTACAACACTGGCAATAACATTTTTTTTAAAATTCTGATTCTTTGACAATTAATATGCAAATATTCACGCCGTTTGTTCATTCATGTGTTGCAATTACACTTAAACGAACAATGAAATCCCGTGAGATCCCGGTGATGACTGAGGACGAGAGGATACAGTTTTTATTCGTGCAGGCTTTTCCTTTATTTTCTGAAACTTTGTTGTTCTCAGTGTTATCTTGACCTTTAAAGTATATATTTTATTGAGTATTGTTTTGATTGTTTAAGCGCTTTGTGACCCTGGTCTGGAAAAGCGCTATATAAATACAAATTACTTACTTACTTACTAACAGTGACTCCAGCAGCTTTTAAAGCTGATGTTTGGACATATTTTGGTTTGAAAACAAATGAAAGCAGTTACGACTTTGTCAAGAGTCATGTGGTCTGTAAATACTACAACACCAGAGTCAAGTACTGGACAATACTTCTCATATATACTTGTTACTATAGTATCGATATACATTGCAATATATCGTATCATTATCTCTGTATTGTGATTTTGCATTTTTTTTAAAGATTGCTAAACAAAACTTTATTTTCGCTTGTTGGTATTGATTAAGACAATAAATAATAAAGTTAAATTCAATAGTTGGGATGACGACCAATATGTATTTATATATATATATTTTCTGACAAGTTATTGATAATAAAAGTATTTCCATTGAAAATGTTAATGACCTTTTCCTACTTTAGTGTTAAAATGTCACCTCAGTGATAGTGATTGTAATTGAACTGTTTAATTATTATCTTTTGCTTGAAATAAGTAGTTGAACGTTAATGTAGTTAATGTTACTATAAAATATGTTGTTTTGTTTGTATTTCTTGATCTGTTTTGATTTTTATGTAACATTTCTCTCAGATACACAAGTTCCATTTTATGTAATTTGTCCAATCAAATTTTTATTTTACTTAAAAAAAAACAATTTTGGATCAAGCTTTTTTAATTTGTTTCTAAGCAATTAAGCGAAGCCCGTGCAGGAGAGCCTCGTATTCAGTCGTAGAACCGATGTTACATTGTGTAACCCGAGTTATATTTAAAACTGATGCACTCGTGAAGTTCCTTTTGTTCTTCATGAGATACTGACAAAAAAAGCCTCGCTAATGACTATATTACAAAATGATCCGTTTTAAATGTGTAAGTTGCTCTTCCTACGTTTAAAAACAACTCAATTTCAAATGGACACATTTTACTGTTATTTATTTTTCAGTTTCCTGTAGATAGATCAGAAAATTATTCTTTATTCTGGACAGTATAAAACTGTATAGCCTTAAACATGACTTTTTATACTTTTATATTGCTTAGTTTTATCATGTCAAATAGTAGATAGAACATAATTTAGAGAAACACAGGAAGTTATTGTAAAAAAATACAAATGAGTTTAAACAAGTTCCAGGTGTCACCGCAGGTTCCAGCGTAATCTCATGGAGACTCGTCTGCAACGACTGAACTGACCAGGAGTCAGTGTTTGCTGAATTAACAGATTAACCCGGAGCACTCAAATGTCAATCATGTTTGAGAGTTTAAACACCTCGTAGCAACGACAGGACGATCAGATGTTGATGAAGGATAGAAAGAGAGAGAGAGAGAGAGAGAGAGAGAGATGGAAGGATGGAGAGTCTGAGCCAGATGAAAATAGTTCACGGGAGCCAGAGAGGAATCAATAATTCAAGACCGAGATTCATTAATACTTTATTAGTGTCAGGAGCTTCAATACATTCTTACTGTAAGTAACAAAACCTTAAGACCAGGATTGTGGACAAAGGTTTTAGAAACGCATCGACAGTGATTTAACGATTTAGTTAAGAAAGGACTATAAATAAAAAAGAATGAAATGACTTTTCCGTTGGTTTGTATTCTACATATTTTCATTGTCAATCTGCACATTTTCTTCATAAAAAAATATTAAATAAAATTTTAAAAATAAGAAAAAAACGACTTTTCCATCACAGGGATTTAGAATTGTATTTATTGTATTACGTGTTGTTGAGTAAAATAAACCTTTAACATTTATTGTACTGGTCACAAAATAGAGGTTAATTAAAAAACAAAACATTTCCTCTTGATTAACGTAGATGTTGATGTTTCTAGATTGTGCTGCTGATGTTGAAGATTCAATATTTAATCTGATGGATTTTTACAATAGACGTGTTTCAACTTCCACTTAATCGGAAATGGTTGCGATAAAGAATTGAGTGTTGCATTCAATGTCCGACCTGACAGTAGAATATGGACGATTTCTAAGCGTAATTTATTAGTGATGTGTCGACGAAACTTCATAAAACAGTGTCATGTTTTTGTAGGACAGTAGGGGGCGCCCTCGGATTAAAAATGATGTGAGGTTTCAATAGAATAACTTTTCAAAGCAATAGATCACAGAACTAAGATTGACATCTAGTGGACTTAGGAGATAATGACACTGTTTCATAAAGCTTCATCGACACTTCAATATTATTTATATCAATAATATAGATTAGATTAGAAGGACTTTATTAATCCCTCTGGAGATCTCCTTTAGGAAAGTGGGTTTCCAGTTCACAGCCGACGACAGTTTCATAAAAACAAGAACAAAGGGCAAGGGATGACAAACTGCAAATATGAAGAACATAGATCAAATATATTATATTTTTTAAAGGTTGTATATTTTTAAAATCTACCTCCATTTTAATAACCAAAATGATAAAAAAGTTATAAATAGTAGCAATGTGTCGATGAAGCTTCATGAAGCAGTGTCATATTCTTCAGAGGACAGTAGGGGGCGCCCTCAGTTTAAAAATGATGTGAGGTTTCAATAGAATAGCTTTTCAAAGCAATATATTATAGAGCAAAGAGTGACATCTAGTGGACTCAGGAGATAATGTCACTGTTTCATGAAGCTTCATCGACACATCACTATTAATTATAACAATAATATAGATTAGTTTAGAAGGACTTTAGTAATCCCTCTGGAGATATTCTTTAGGAAATTGGTTTTCCATTTCACAGCCGACGACCAATTGCCAATAAAAAGAACAAAGTGCAAATAAAAAGAACAAAGTTCAAGAGATGACAAAGTGCAAATATGAAGAACATAGATCAAATATATTATATTTTTTATTAAGACTCAGGAGATAATGACACTGTTTCATGAAGCTTCATCGACACATCACTACTAATCACTATTCAGTAGTAGTCTATTGACTTGTTGTGTACGAAAGAAGTTTCTTGAGTCTTCTTTCTCAGGTCAAACCAAAGTCTGCTCATTGAAAAACATTCTGATGCAAAATAGACAAAGATTAAATTGATAAAACGAGAGATTCAAACGAGAAAAATTACTTTGAAGAAAGTGCAACAAACAGAAGGAAAATCGATGTGAAAGCACTTTTCCGAGGCAAGTCAACGTCTAACGCGATAAAAGCAGCAAAACACGTCTCAGAAATGTGTCAGGAAGGATCAGTGGAGGCAGACGTTGACAGGCAGGAGAAGCAAGAGGAACACATGGATGTCAACACATATCTTCATTAATGCTAACACTTAGATACCCCTTGTGTAGCTATTGTGCTTCTGAGTTTAAATGTATTTTTAGATCTTTATTTTAAAAGTCAGTTACAGATATACACAATAATTCATCAATAACCATGAAAGATAATAGTTTTTGAATTGCAGCATTTTACACATTATTTTGAAAATGTTCATGATTATATTTGATATATAAACAATATTGTAGATTTATTAAATTGTTTTATTTATCCGTTTTGGAAAACTGAGCCTCCCAGCATGCATTGCGGAATCTAAAACGTTTTTACATTAAAAAAAACAAACACTTTTTGGGTAATTCATGTATTAAAGTATTTTTAATGGTTACACTCCAAGTGTATTTGAGTATTACAATTAAATAATTTGACTTACTACACTGAGATATATAAGGTGATGCTCCACAAAATATCTGAAAAACTTTCACATTTTTCTTGTGTTATCTCAGGGTCAAGGTGACCGGAAGGCCTAAAACAAACATGTTTGTGGTATCCCTTGTGTTGTCTCAGGGTCAAGGTCAAATGACACAAGGGATACCACAAACATGTTTGTTTTGGGGTTTCGGGTCACATTGACCCTTTGAAATCACAAATGTTTAAAATAAATGTACTTTTTAACTTTTATTTTAAATTAAACATATGTATCGACATAAATAGAAGCAAAGAAGTTTTAAAGCTTGTCAAATAAATTCAGGTAGTTCATTTGCCGCTTAATCCCTTAGCTGGGGGGGCTGTGAGGGGGCCGGAGTCTATCCCAGTGTCTTCAGGCCAGAGGCGGGGGACACTCTGGAAGGGTCGCCAGTCTGTCACGGGGCACACAAAGACACACACAATACACACACATTCGTATCTACTGACAATTTCCCCAAGTTCTCAATCGACCTCTGTATGTTTTTGGACTGTGGGAGGAAACCTGAGTGCCCGGAGTAAACCATCGCAACAGGGGGAGAACATACAAACTCCACACAGAAGTGGAAGCGAACCAGCAACCTCTTTGCTGTGAGGAACCACTGCGCCCCCGTGCGCTTGATCAGATCATTTTGATGTGACGTTGCTAATGTCTTAGTTCCAGGTTCAACGAGTCGTCGGTTAAATACGTTTTTATAGTTTATAGTTTTTTTGTTAAATGACTCAATCCTGGCAATGCCACAACACAACCAGACCAACCACTTCTTCTTTCTTCTTCTTCTTCTTTATTTAAACTATAAACTATACCAGGAAAGACATGTTTCACTTCTGTAAACTCAACCACATCCAGGTTCCTACTTAGAAAAAAGTTCATTTTGCAAGAACATTTATTTAAATCTAATGAGCAGATTGTTGCTCCATTCTGGTTTTTCCACAAATATATTTGTACTTCTTCAATCCACTACACCTATTTTACCTTCAATATTTACTGTAAGAACATCACAAACAACTCACCGAATCCCCCTTATCTTTACCTTTCCTAGAATTTAAATATTTATCTTGAAATCAGCCGAAAACAAATGTGTTTGTAGTATCCCTTGTGTAGCTTCTGGGTAAAGGTCCTCCATAAATACATGCACTAGTGGAGGTCGTTATTATTCAGGCCTTCGGGTCACCTTGACCCTGACACAACAGAAGGGTTAAGATATTGTTGCAGCTCAGTTTTATTTTTTTTGATTTAATGTTCCATGAATAATTGTACAAGTAAAGATTTTCTTAATATTCATCATTTTTCTGAATTTCCTGAAACCAACATGTTCAATTATATATGAATTAGTTGAAAATACTGATAAAGTTTCACTAAACAATGTATTTATTAAGTCCACTTAATGAAACCTTTCATAATTTTTAAACTAGTGGCGTCCCCTACTGAGCTAAAAATTGCACACTGCTTCATGAAGCTTCATCAGTCCATTGATATTGAATAGATGGTGTGTTGCAGTACATTTCGGGACCTGTAGTGGCTTTAATTAAAGATATTCTGACTTTGTATTCATCTGGTGTGTAGTTGGAAATGTTACTTCTAAGTATATGATCATTTATACCACAGTTACTAGTGATGTGTCAATGAAGCATCATGAAACAGTGTCATTATTTTCATAGTCCACTAGATGTCACTCTTTGCTCGTACAAACCTGTTCGCTGCAAACTTTTGACAGATGAACCCTCCGTCGAAGAATATGACACTGTTTCATGAAGCTTCATCGACACATCACTAACCTTAACATCCTGTCATGTGATTTGACTGATGTGGATCATGTTCTTCTTCAAACGTGCTGATTAAACATATTCCTTTGGTGACCTAGAGTTGAATCCATCATTAAAATGAATTAGAGAAGTAGCTTCTGGCTCAGCTCATTTCCAATCAGTCTAAAATGAACGTTACAACGTGAATATGAGCATTAACACCATCATCTCCGAGCTATATATGAACTCGTTCCTCAAGGCTGTACCTCCCGGAGCCTCAAACCACCATCAGTAAACTGCAGATCCTCGTGCCGACCACTTCACCAGCCATCATTTATAGATGACCCGGAGGGATTTGAATGCATATTTCATGCCTTCAGGACTGGATGCTGACAGAGAAAAATCTCTCTTCCGTCCACACAGATGCATTAATGCTGGTGAAATAAAGAAAAAAGCTGTTGAAATGAAGAAAAAGCAGCAAATATATTTGGTCCAGGAGTGAAGAAAATATGTTGTTCATTGTCATCTTGACCGAAGTTAGTCTCAGGTGTTTATTTATTACTTCGGTTCTCGATCATGAATAATGAAGATCTGTCCACTAGGAACGCCTCGAAATAGCTCGGAACACAAACAGAACTCGCCTGGTGATGGGAGTTATACATGTTTTAGTTTGTAGTATCACAATTAGAAACAATCACGATGGATTTAATAAGAACGATTTAACTTTGTATGTTGTAAAAGAAGCAAAACAAAAGTGGATTCATGGTCTGTTTTCATGAAGTAAAAATGGAACAACCTTTCATCCTTAATTTGTGTGAACAATAAATGTTTTCTTTATGTGGTTCTCTACTAAGATCGTGTCCAGTTCCCATCACATATAGTTAAAAAGAAGTACATTTATTATATATTTTTTACATGTTTTCTGTACTTTTTCTCCTGTTTCTCGCTGTCCTATTTTGGTTTACGTTATTGCAACCTTGTTTATTTTTGTCATACTTATATGTACAGTAGTGATGTGTCGATGAAGCTTCATGAAACAGTGACATTATCTCCTGAGTCCACTAGATGTCACTCTTTGCTCTATAATCTATTGCTTTGAAAATCTATTCTATTGAAACCTTGCATCATTTTTAAGCTGAGGGCGCCCCCTACTGAAGAATATGACGCTGTTTCATGAAGCTTCATCGACACATGTTCACATGTAAAGAGGAAAGATGGATGAAGTTGCCAAAAAACAATAATTATTTTCTCACTATATCTCATGTAAATATCAGAGATACATGTAGAAGCTCGATGCATCGGTAAAGTATGTTGGTCTGTGTCTCC
This sequence comes from Callionymus lyra, assembly GCF_982586985.1. Classification (NCBI taxonomy): domain Eukaryota; kingdom Metazoa; phylum Chordata; class Actinopteri; order Syngnathiformes; family Callionymidae; genus Callionymus; species Callionymus lyra. The sequence goes on from NC_141819.1 coordinate 8,561,753, forward strand.
ACAGAGCTCTTGAGAAGAAGCAGGAGAATGGAGAGACCATCGAGCTGTCTGCAGAGGGACGGCCAGAGATGGTGCAGGAGAAGGAAATGCCCGTCGTCGACTGCACATGCTTCGGGTTGCCCCGTCGATACATCATCGCGATCCTGTCGGGGATCGGCTTCTGCATCTCCTTCGGCATCCGGTGTAACCTGGGCGTGGCCATCGTCAGCATGGTCAACAGCCACACGGTCTACAAGGACAACAAGGCAGTTATTGTGGTGAGTTTCTAACCCGTTCAACCAGTGAAAGTTGCTGGTATTGGTGAGTTTTGTGGCTTGAACTGAACAAGAATTTTTAAACTTACTTTTATGGAAACTAACACTTACTTTCTCCGTCTCTTTAAATGATGTTTTGAAGGCTTTAAGTCAAACTTTACTCATTTTCTACTCACCACAAAGTCGACTAAGAATTGGGATTATTTTCAGAGTAATCTGTTCTTTTTAGAGTTCTAGACAAAAATGTTTGTTTATTTTAATGTAGCGACTGGAGCTCAGTTGTCTTCGTCTTCATCTTCGTCCAAAAAGACACTTAAAAACATCCAAATACCTCCATACTGCTCGTCTGTAACGTCCATCTTGGATTGAAGCCTCAACATGAGGAATTGTTTGGAAAAACTTAATCGAGTCTGTATTTTAAAATAGTTTGTAGCAGAAGCTAAAAGGCTAATATGCTACACAGACAGGAAAAAACAGTTAATTTTCTCTTAGAAATGACACGTTAAAACAAATGGCATCTGTTATGTCCCGAAAGGTCTCAAGGGTTTGGAACAGTGGCAGCTCTCTCACCACCCAGAAGGATTAAGAGTTTATTTTTAAATGCTTCAAAACAAGGCAGATTTCTCAGAAAGGTTTAAAAAAAAGAAGATACGTTTAAACAAACCCAAATCGTCAAAAACTAAGATAGCAAACACAGCAACAAAGGCTGTGTACCAAATCGCGCAATTCTGCATTTACACTTAGTATTTTTGAGTACACAAGTGCTTCCCAATTAGCAGTGTGTGAAAACGTAGTGTGCAATGGGCACTCAATCGGCGCACTAGAAAGTTGAGTGTGGATCGATGAACACTTTCCACCCTCAACGACCTCCATTTTAGTGACGAAGATGAAGCTAAACTGAAGCTAAACTGAAGCTACGTCACTGACGACACGTCTTCGGAGCAGATAGCAACGTAAATGTCTAAAGATCTATGTGTACTATAAACCAGTGCACTCGCAGAAGTGCGTGATTTGGGACACAGCCACAGTAACTTGGCTCAACTCTCCGAGACAGTAGCTGTGTCTCAAATCACATACTTGCGTACTTGAACTTAGTATTTTTAGTGCATAAGTGCGTCTCAATTCTTAGTATGTGAAATGTAGTGCTCCATACACACTAAATTGTCACTAAAACTTCCACAAAACTGAGTATGGATCGATGGACACTTTATACTTTATAGTGACGTTGACGTTGTTAGTGGAAGTTAAGTCATATATATATATATATATATATATATATATATGGATATACTTACAGGTGCATTTTTAGCAGCAGTGTTTGATTTGAGACATACTATCTGTGGAGAATTAGTTACTAGTTAGTACGTACACTATCCTGATGCATACTAACCAGTGCACTAAGAGAAGTGTGTGATTTGAGACACAGAAAACGTTTTTTATGGGAAGAGGAAGAGGAAGAAAACTGAGCACAAATCGCGACTATCATGTAGACATTGTCGTCTATAACTTTAAAAAGTATAGATTACTCTGAAAATAATCCCAACTCTTAGTCGACATGAGGGTGAGTAGAAAATGAGTGAAATTTTAAAATTCACTTTGAGAAAATTCACTCCAGGAAATGACACGTTAAAAAAAATGGCATCTGTTACGTCCCAAAAGGTCTAAAGGGTCTGGGATCAGTCCTGATCCTAATCCTGATCAGTGTTAAAAAGTAGTAGAAGAAGAAGCTGTCGAGTCATTTCCTGTTAGTGTGTAGCAGCAGAGTTTGATTTGAGACAGTACTACACTGTAGAGTTGGAGAGAAGAAAAATATATAAATATAAATGCGTACCCATTTAAACAATCGCAGTGTCGTAACAGTATAACTGTCCTGCCTCAGGGAACCCTGAAGTCCTCACCATGGCTACAGAGTCATGTTGTAAATGATCGTGTCGTCCATTTCTTTTCTTATATCTATTTTGACGTCACATTTGCAGCATATATACAAGTGTTGATGGACAGATTTATGGAAGTTACACAGTTAAGAATTTTCTCTTGATCCTGGGTCAGGAGGTCAATCCTGCTCTTGTTGTTCAGAAGTACACACTAGAGACTTTATTTTTAATTTTTATTGATTTATTTTTCTCATAGAAAGCTCAATTTGACTGGGACCCTGAGACGGTGGGAATGATCCACGGATCTTTCTTCTGGGGATACATAGTCACTCAAATTCCCGGAGGGTTCATCTGTCAAAAGTTTGCAGCGAACAGGTTTGTAGATCAGCTCTTCGACAAGTAACGGTTTCCATTGTTTCTGCTGATGTCTGTTTTTTTTCTTAATCCTTCCAGAGTGTTCGGCTTCGCCATCGTGGCCACGTCGTTCCTGAACATGCTCATCCCTGCAGCTGCTCGGATGCACTTTGGTTGTGTCATCCTCGTGAGGATCTGTCAGGGGCTGGTGGAGGTGATTAAACACCTTCTCAATGAAACACGTTTGTTTGACGTTTATCGAGGTGACTTTTGCACAATTTCTCTTGAAGGGCGTTTCATATCCAGCCTGCCACGGTATTTGGGCGAAGTGGGCCCCGCCTTTGGAAAGAAGTCGTCTCGCTACGACAGCCTTTTGCGGTGAGGTTTGATTTCTAAAAATGGACGATAAAGGTTGTACTTAATGGCCTCGCTATGACTTCGAAAGGTTCCTACGCTGGCGCTGTCATCGCGATGCCTTTAGCGGGAATATTGGTCCAGTATTCTGGCTGGTCGTCAGTCTTCTACGTCTACGGTGAGATCAGAATGATTGACAGATGTCAGGCAGTTTTTTTTGATGTAACACTTTGTCCTTTTTTACGCATCAGGGACTTTTGGAATCATGTGGTACTGCTTCTGGATCTTGGTTTCCTACGAAAGTCCGGCGGCTCATCCTACCATCACTGAGGAGGAGAGGACGTACATTGAGCAAAGCATCGGCGAGACGGCTCAGCACACCGTCACGGTCGGTATCGAGTGTGCGATGATAATAGTTAATGTTCCTTTTAATTTGACGGTTACTTTGTGACGACTCAAATAATTCCTTTCTTTTTTAAAAAGATATAATTGAAACTAGGGCTAGACCTTAAATCTAACTTTAATTACAATGAAAATTAAAGAAACACTGTCATCAGTGAGCAGTAACGCAGATGAAGCACTGATGCTCCTTCCCATGATGCAACACCAATAGACTCAGGAAGTCATTCATTCCTCGTGCTATCAGATTGTTTAATTCTGAGTTTGGGGCCAGGAATAGAATTAAAAGATGATATTCTATGTTAATCCATCCATCCAACCATCCATCCGTCCATCCATCCATCCCTCAGTCTGTCCATCAGTCCATAAGTCCATCAGTCCATCAGTCTATCCGTCCGTCCGTCCATCCATCCATCCATCCATCCATCCATCCATACATCCCTCAGTCTGTCCATCAGTCCATAAGTCCATCAGTCCATCAGTCCATCCATCCGTCCGTCCATCCATCCATCCATCCATCCATCCATCCATCCATACATCCATCCATCCATCTAATCAGCCACGTGTCCATCCGTCCATCCATCCATCCGTCTGTCCAATGGTCCAAACCTCACTGGTTTGGTGACCAAAAAAAAGAGCTAAGCCAAAGGTCAAAGCCTTCTTTATACTACACCGTTTCCCTCACCTATGGTCACAAACTGTTGGTAGTGACCTTAAGAACAAGATCACTGGCACAATTCGTCATAATGAGTTTTCTCCCTTAGAGAGGGCAAGAAGTAGTACCAGATGTGAGAGGTCCCATCGCATTGAGACGGTTGAGAAAGCTTGAACGCCTTCTTGGTCTAGATCAGACCTGGGCAAAGTGCGGCATTAATGCATTAAAAAATGTATTTTGTATTTATTATTCATTTACATTTTCAAATAACACTTATTTTCTTTTCCCCTCCTTTTTGTGTGTAATATTTTAGTCCCTCAAAACATATTTTTAAAGTTAGTTGACGAAATGTTTATATGCGCATATATACAAGAATAAAATCACAGCTCATGTAGTTTAATAAATGTCACGGCCTGATGACGAATGTCCTTTTTTTGGGGGGATTTTCTCGTCTTCCTTTTTGCTCTACGGCCCCTAGCGACATTCACGGAATTGAATGTGGCCCTTGAAGAATTTAATAGCCCACCCCTGGTCTAGATGTTTAAAGCAAGAGCCAAGACATGCTCAAAAGACCACCATGGCTACCAAACTTTACCAAAGAATCACCAAAAAACGTTGTTAAATTGAAAAGAAGACTAAATATCAGAATATTGTGAATTACAATTGTGTATTGGTTTCTTCCAGAAATTCAACACACCATGGCGGGCCTTCTTCACATCCATGCCGGTCTACGCCATCATCGTGGCCAACTTCTGCAGGAGCTGGACCTTCTACCTGCTTCTCATCAGCCAGCCAGCGTACTTTGAAGAAGTCTTTGGCTTCGAGATCAGCAAGGTAAAGACAAACACTAAAATATCACGACAACAAAAAGCCATCAGTCCCACCTTTCTATCCTTCTCTTGGTTTAGGTCGGCATCGTTTCCGCCCTCCCTCACCTGGTCATGACCATCATTGTTCCGATCGGAGGCCAACTCGCCGACTACCTGCGCTCCAACCAAATCATGACCACGACAAATGTCAGGAAACTAATGAACTGTGGAGGTGAGATAAACAACCGTGAGGCTTGTGCTACACTTTCTATTATTTAACAGCATAATTGCACTCCCGTCAGCCGTCTCCGCACTAAAACATTGATGAGTCACGGTATGGAAGAAGAAGTGCTGCTGCTCTCAGTACTATTTTTGAACTGCAGACAGAAATCAATAGCGCTGAAATAGAGAACGGCACAATGTTACTGTCACTTTCAATAAGGTCATCGCCCTGCTCCGGTAATATTCCATAGACAATAAGACGAAAAAAGGATGCTTTTTTATTTGTATCCAATTGTCTGAAAGTTCTTAATGCATTTTTCTCTTTCTGCCAGGATTTGGAATGGAAGCCACTTTACTGCTGGTGGTGGGCTTCTCACACACGAAGGGTGTCGCCATATCATTTCTGGTTCTGGCTGTTGGGTTTTCTGGATTCGCAATTTCAGGTAATCTTATATCTCAGGTATCCTGTCAGTTGAGGATAGAGATAAATTGCTTTGTTTCTTTTAGGTGGTTCTAGACAAGATACACAACTAAACATACATATACAGTATATATTGTATATATTTACCAACTCTGTTATGATTGGATACACTGTACATATTGTCTGTAAATGCATGGAAATGCAATATCGCTTGCAATATCTCTTGCAATATCTCTTCATCATTGACCATGTCTCAAATGTCTATTGAGGAAACAGTTTTGGCCAAATTTAAAGGTCAACTAATGTCAGACTCCAACGCTCCTGACATGTAGTAAATGGTCTTCCTCACCAAGATTCAGTAAGTTCCTCATCATGACCATGTTTTCAACTTATTACTTTATAAAGTTGCTCTGAAATCTGGGCGAACAAGAGGTTACGAGAGTCCATTGTGACGTGATCATGTCTTCACTCCTCCTCCAGCCAGCTGTAATCATGCCCGCTTTGTTTATACAACGAGTCCCTTGGAGGTGGAGACTTCTGGGATTGATGATGCGCAGTGACAAACCTCCATATTTGACCAATCACAGCAGAGTGGGTGTGGTTACGGTCATCAAGAATTAATCTCTAGAAAAAGTGTTTTTCTAATGTCAATATTTCAATGAAAAGAGAGTTTTGTACAAACACACACTGATGATACAATAGAGTCACACATCTATTTAACACACACTTAAATCTACACATCAGTTGCCTTATTAAAATAATAAATGTGAAAAGAACAAGTCTAAGCAACAGTGCAGTTTATCAAACTGTTAACGCTGCAGTTCTTCCCACACAGGATTCAATGTCAACCACCTCGACATCGCTCCTCGCTACGCCAGTATCCTCATGGGCATCTCCAACGGTGTGGGCACTCTGTCTGGAATGGTGTGCCCACTTATAGTCGGCGCTATGACTAAGCACAAGGTGAGAGTCTTGTCTATTTGTTTTATTTTAATATAGCGACTGGAGCTCAGTTGTCTTCTTCTTCATCTTCGTCCAGAAAGACACTTAAAAACATCCAAATACCTCCATACTGCTCGTCTGTAACGTCCATCTTGGATTGAAGCCTCGACATGAGAAGAATTGTTCTTAAAAAAATAAAGAAGTATATATTTTAATTTATTTAGTGTAAGCTAGAGACTAACAGAATCATCAGCTTGTTCAGAGCGTTGTTGGGAAGCCGATGATAAAGAGGCTGTAAATTCCAATGATCTAGAAGAATAAATTCTATTCAACTAAATACCTTTTCTTGACTATAGTGACGTATCATTATTGGCTATTTAAACTTTGTATTTCAAGCCGGTAGCTTTACTATTGGGGCTTTAAAACTCTGGAAGATGATCCCAATAAAACCATACCATACCACAAAACAACACAACAACAATAATAACACAATGAAACACAACTTAATAACTTGTTTCAATTGTAGAAAAGTGTTGTCAAGTGTCAGTGATAGTGTTTCAACGACTGGTTGATCAGTGTTAAATAGTAGTAGAAGAAGAAGCTGTCGACTCATTTCCTGTAAGTGTGTAGCAGCGGAGTTTGATTTGAGACATACTATCTGTGGAAATTTTTACACTGCGCATGTAAGTGCACTATCTTACAGTGTACAGTAAAGCAGTGCACTTAGAGAAGTGCACGATTTAAGACACAGCAAGTAGTCTCTGGAACCTGTCGCGATATTAACCTGGAGTGTTTCCTGTCTGTCTAGCATGTTAGCCTTTTAGCTTCTGCTACAAACTATTTAAAAATACAAACTTGATTAAGTTTTTTCCAAACGACACCTCATGTCGAGGCTTCAATCCAAGAGTTACAGACGAGCAGTATGAAGGTATTTGGATGTTTCTAAGTGTATTTTTGGACGAAGATGAAGACGAAGACAGCTGAGCTCCAGTCGCTACATTAAAATGAACAAACATTTTTCTCTTTAACTCTAAAAAAAGAACAGATTACTCTGAAAATAATCCCAACTCTTAGTCGTGAGTAGAAACTCAGTGAAGAAGTTTTAATTTCGGGTGAACTATAGAAGAATAGAAGACGCTGCTTCATGAAGCTTCATGATTCAGTTATTTCATCCCTTTTTTGTCCTCCAAGTGATTCTGATCATCACCTGTTCTTTCGACAGACGAGAGAGGAGTGGCAGGGTGTGTTCCTCATCGCCTCACTCGTTCATTATGGCGGCGTCATCTTCTACGGTGAGCATTTATTCCGACTTCCATTTAAAACCATTATTTCACATGTCAAAAAAATCAATGTGTTGCTGCTGCAGGTCTTTTCGCCTCCGGGGAGAAACAAGTCTGGGCCGAGCCGGAGCAGCTGAGCGACGAGAAGTGTGGCATCCTGGACGAGGACGAGCTGGCCAACGAGACGGAGGAGCTGTATCGCACCAGCGGCGGCGGAGGCTACGGCGCCACCAGCCAGGGAGCGGATCCTAACGGCAGCATGGGTGGAGGTGGAGGTGGAGGTGGAGGAGGAGGCTGGGTCTCAGACTGGGACAAACGGGAAGAGTACGTCCAGCCCGCCGGGTCCAACATGTACCGAGGAGAAGACTGAAGACCACCTGCAGACCGTCTGCACGATGCCTTCTCCTGAGGACATGTGAGCGCACATGGACAGGAAGTTGTTTCCCCTTCATTTTCAATCACGTTGTGTTAACTGAAACTGCACAGAGAGACTTCAAGGCGGCGGCGAAGAGTTTAGTCGATGTTCACGTGTGTTTGTGTGTTTGATGACGACTTGTGTGAGTGTTTTTAGGGACTCGATGGCCTTCCTTGGATCTCGTGCGTCTGGAAACTGGTGTTGATCGTTGTAGACTCCCGTAGAGAACACGTTTGATTTTATATGATTTGTATTTGAAATGTGAACGACGTGTTTGTTCACGCCACAGTTGCACCAAATACTAGTGATGTGTCGATGAAGCTTCATGAAACAGTGTCATATTCTTCAGAGGACAGTAGGGGGCGCCCTCAGCTTAAAAATGATGTGAGGTTTCAATAGAAAAGCTTTTCAAAGAAATAGATTATAGAGAAAAGAGTGACATCTAGTGGAGATAATGACACTGTTTCATGAAGCTTCATCGACACATCAGTACCAAAAACATTCCGGTGGTCGGACTACTTTGTGGCCATTTAGCTACTTTATCTTAAGATTAAAAAATATAATGAGTTTGATCTTCTATACAATTAAAGTTGATCAACTCAATTGAACTTTGTTTTGTTTGAACTTATTTCAGTGACTTCAAATTTCAAGATAACAAATATATAATTTTCATTCATCATTTTTCTGTATCTTAAAATGTATTTTTTCACACCTTTAATCGAGTTCTAGGGTCACAAATACACAGACTCACAATACATGGAGAACTTCGAACAGCGCACAAAACTGAAAGCAATTTTTTTTGCCAACTCACTTTTCCGTTTCCACAAACATTCAAACAAGAGAATATGATAGTGATGTGTCGATGACGCTTCATGAAACAGTGTCATATTCTTCAGAGGATAGTAGGGGGCGCCCTCAGCTTAAAAATTATGTGAGGATTCAATAGAAGAACCTTTCAAAGCAATAGATTGTAGAACAAAGAGTGACATCTAGTGGAGATAATGACACTGTTTCATGAAGTTTCATCGACACATCACTAGTCACCAATAGACTCAATCATCAACCTCCTATTTCTCTGATAATAAAACCATAAATATGTGCACTTCTGTTGAACTCAAGTCACATCTTTTTACATTAGCTGCTCGTCAATAGTATCTTTGCCTTTGTTGAACGCTCACGAGTCGTGTTTGAATACGACTCTCTAGAGGAACCATGATGTTCGAAGATGACATTGTGATCCTTGGCGACATAACCTGAAAAAAAAAAAAAAAGGTGGGTAAGAAATAAAATATCCGACTTTTTGACTGTGAACTAGTTGTTGTTAGTAGAAGATACTGTAGTTTGTATTTAACGCCAAGAGACGATTAAAATCAAGGAACAAAGGATGAAAGTGCACCATACGTTCAAGTGTAACGGTTTTTATGTTTATTTTCCCCTTGACTTTTGTTTCCTCGTCTGTTTATTTTGTTTGAAACTGCAAAAATGCAACTATAAATAATATTGTACATACAATTTAGAGGCCCGACTCTTTATTCTTTTTTTTAACTCTGGCGTGTGTTGTTCTTTGTGGTGTTGCTAGAGATGGATTAATAATGAATTAATGAGAAAGTACAATTAAATGACTGGGTAAAATTATTTAAATAGTGTAAAAGAAAATGGTTTAGACATTTATACTCCTGTCCTGGCTTGTCTTTTTGAATAAACAAGCTTCTTCTGAGTCCATCTGTCTGCCAAGAAGAACCCATCCAGGATCGGACCCCGACTCCCGTACCGACCTGAAGTGTTGCAAATACTTTAAAATAGTCACTATATTTATATAGGCGCTTTTCCAGACCAGGGTCACAAAGCGCTTAAACAATCAAAACAATACTCAATAAAATATATACTTAAAAGTCAAAATTAACACTGAGAACAACACAGGAGTCTCAGAAAATAAAGGAAAAGCCTGAACAAATAAAAATGTCTTTAGATGTTTCTTGAAGGAGTCAGTAGATACATCAAGCGCAAAGAGAGAGGAAGGCGTGTATGGGTCAGTTTAAGGTTAAGTATGTTATATTTAAATATGTTGTTGTGTCACTTTAAACAATTGAAGGAAATACTGGACCAAGAAGTGACAAACCGAGAGCGAAGGCTTCTGGGAACTGATCGCAAATGATAAACTCAGTTCCATGTCTCAAGCAATTCGCAATCACCCTTTTATTTCAATGATAACATTTTTTTTTTTTGAACTTGGAGTAAAACGTATACTTTATATTTACGTGTGTTTGTGTCATTGCATGCAACAGCAGTAGTTATCCAGCAGATGTCGGTATTGAGTAACATGAACTCATCAAAAATCACTACTTTGTGCTAAACCATAGTTAATGCCATGTTACTTGTCAATGTAGAAACTCATTTCAGTTCAATTTTTTTTTCACTTGTTTACCACTTACCCCTTGTGTTACCTCAGGGTCACCTTGACCCAGAACCCACTCCTGACATGTTGTAAGTGTCAAAGTCTTCCTCTCCAAGATGCAGTAAGTTCCTCATCATGACCATGTTTTGAATGTATTACGGAAATCGTCTGAAATCTGGGCGAACGAGAGGTTACAAGAGTCTATAATGATGTAATAATGGCTTCACTCCTCCAGCCAGCTGTAATCATGCTTGCTTTGTTTATACAACGAGTCCCTTGGAGGTGGAGACTTCTTGGATTGATGACACACGGTGACAAACCTCCATGTTTGACCAATCACACCAATCATAGGTGTGGTTATGATAAAGAAGATTTAATTTCAAGAAAAACGAGACACTGAAATATGAAGGAAACCTCACAGAATATGATGAAATACAAATATCAGACAATTATGGTTTGATTCTTGTGCATACAATCAAATAAAGAAGCAAAAAATAAAATTAGAAAAAATGAAGAAAATGACCAGCTGAAAATATGGCAGTGGAATTTCGAATATTATCAAGTCATTACACTATTTGTCAATAATACTTTGTGCGATTACGATGTTCACGGTGTGGAAAATTAAAGTTAAAGGCAATTTATATGTTTAATGTGTACAATATCAGAAGCAATTTTTAATATATATATATATATATATATTAAAATACGCAAAATGAATGATCTAAAGATCTAGTGATCTAAAACACACATAAAGTTAATATAAGTCAGTTGAGGCTCCAGCATTAGTGACTTTAAAGTTTTCGTGTTTTTTACAACCATTTAAATATCTTCACTGATCATATTAACTACAGTAACAGTACGTCTTATGCTGTGTTGATCCAAATGACTCCACACAGCAAATAAAAAAATCCACCTTCTTACTCAGGAATCCTCGTATCCTGAGCCTGTCGGTCCATTAAATAACTTCTTCCTCAAATACAGACGTCTTCACAAACACCTCGTCCTTTTCTGTTGTTTCCTACTTATGATTAAAGTGCAAATCAAAGCGACGACGCATGAAAGGTAACAAAGACCGACAGCTGTTGTCGGCTAACACAATAAACAACGCCGCGTCCGTGGAAGGAATAAAAATCCATTCAAGAATCCCCGAAGAAATTAAAGGCCGACAAAAAGATTGAAGTTACAGAAAACTTGTGAGGATTAATGCAGTCTCTGCTGTTCACCAAAAGAATGACACATAAACGGAAACACAGGCCAGGAAGTGCAGCAGATAAAAGGAAAGTGATGAGAATATTGAACCTTTGCTAAGTAAAGACACACTGATGAAGCATCATGAAGCCTTATTGAGCGCTTGATAGAACACTCTCTTCTCTACAAGGGTTTGCTTTTAACTGCTAATCTATGGAAGCCTTGAATTATCTTTCAAATAAGGGCGCCACCTACTGACCTCTGAAAAAATAGAACACTGCTCCATGAAGCTTCATCAGTATCATCAAGAAGAGTTATTTTTTTCAAACAAAATATAAAAATAGCATTTAATGTGTACAGACAAAGAGTACTGTATATACTTTATTGAATTTTGTTTTGATTGTTTAAGCGCTTTGTGACCCTGGTCTGGAAAAGCGCTATATAAATAAAAAATACTTATTTACTTACCTATGAAGGCAAGATAAAAAAGAAAAGGCTGAAAAGATGCACACGACTTTGATTAGGTATATCAGCAGACTTGTGGTCAACTTAGAGATCATTTGTGCTTTAATACTTATGGTTAGGGATGGATTGATGAGTAGTGATGTATCGATGAAGCTTCATGAAACAGTGTTTTTATCTCCTGAGTCCACTAGCTGTTTTACTTTGCTCTATAATCTATTGTTTGAATAGCTATTCAATTTTAACCTCACATCATTTTTAAGCTGAGGGCGCCCCCTACTGTCCTCTGAAAACTAAGACGCTGTTTCATGGAGCTTCATCGACACATTAATAGTCTTCATACAGTGTCTTCATTCTGAATCTATTCTATAGTCTATATCTTGAATCTATTTCATTCAATAAAACCTAGAATAATTTTCAACACACTAAAATATAAAATGAAGACACTGTATCGTGATACAGTGTCTTCATTTTGAGAGGCCACTAGATGTCAATCTCTGCGTCATAAACTTTTGATCTACTGTAATATACTAAATCAATGCAATCGGACATCATTTTCAAACTTAGACTGCCATCAGATGGCCTTTAAAACGGAAGACACTGTATCATACAGTGTCTTCCGACCTCTAGATGGCGCTCTCTCCTTTTAATATTTTTCTCTAATGTACTAATTCAATGAAACCTGGCATCATTATCACCCTTAAGAGTATAAAGCTTTCTCACTAACTTATCTAGTAACATTTTAAAATGAAGACACTGTATCGTGATACAGTGTCTTCCGTTTGAAAGACCTCTAGATGGCGCTCTCTGCTTTTTAATATTTTTCTCTAATGTACTAATTCAATGAAACCTGGCATCATTATCACCCTTAAGAGTATAAAGCTTACTCACTAACTTATCTAGTAACATTTTAAAATTAAGACACTGTATCATGATACAATCGTTTTGCCTAGCTCAATATTTTACAGATACAGCATCATGATACTGTATCATGAAACAGTACTACATGATGATAAAGTATCATGATGGTACTGTATCATGATACTGTATCATCATGATACTGTATCATGAAAAAGTACCACATGATGATCAAGTATCATTATACAGTATCATGATGGTACTGTATCATGATAATGTATCATCATTTGGTACTGTATCATTATACTTTATCACCATGTGGTACTGTATCATGATACTGTATCATGATGATACAGTATCATGATACAGTACCATCATGATACTTTATCATCATGTAGTACTGCTTCATGATACTGTATCATCATGTGGTACTGTTTCATGATACAGTATCACATGATACTTTATCATCATGTGGTACTGTTTCATGATACAGTACCACATGATACTTTATCATGATACTGTATCATCATGTGGTATTTTTTTCATGATACAGTACCACATGATACTTTATCATGATACTGTATCATCATGTGGTACTGTTTCATGATACAGTACCACATGATACTTTATCATGATACTGTATCATCATGTGGTACTGTATCATCACTACAAAGGTGTTTCATGAGGCCTCATCAACCCATCACTACTCAGCGGTGAAACAAATACTGCTTTACTTTGAATACTTGATAATAACAATAATGACACAATGCATGTGTTGTGTCTTGTGAAGACAGTATTCTACTCTCACGAGCGAGTCGATTCATTGTCTCTCTTCTCCATCCAGGCTACATCAGGATGTCGCCATGTTCACATCGACATGCGAATGAAGATGACGATGAAAACTGCAAATTTTACTTTGCCTTCCAATTCTCGAAGCTGGTCTTCCTGTTAGTCCTGCTCTTCTTCGTGAACCGACACATCACGCTGCTGTTGACCGAGAACCGGAGACTCAACCACCAGGTGTCCAACCTGGACAGCTCGTCCGGGGAGATCAAGGGCATCTTCCTGTCGGACTCGCTGTCCTACCTGAAGGCCTACTGGGACGAGAAGACGCTGGAGTTCAAGAGCTGCCCTCGCTTCTGGAACGAGTACAAGCTCCGTTGTTTCAGGACCTTCAACACCAAGGCCAACTGGACGTCGGCCAACGGCCGCTGCCACGTCGCCGGAGGTCACCTGGCCAGCATCAAGGACAACGCTCAGTCCGACCACGTTTTCATCACGGATTTGGTTCGCGCGTACGGGAAGAAGCACTCGCTGGACACCGCCGTGGTCTGGATCGGCGTGAACGACATGGTGTCGGAGAACATGTTCATGAACGTCAACACCAGGGTCATGTCCAGGTACAGGTTCTGGGACGGATACCCGGAGGAGGAGAACATAACCAACACCCGGGACTGTGTGGCGGTGGTTCCGCAGGAGAAGGGGTACAAGAGCTGGATGGATAAAGAATGTCAAGAGATGCACAATTATATCTGTGAAACTAAGTCTTTGTTCTAAAGTGTAACGAACATGAGTTTTTGTTTTCTGTTAAAAAATGTTATTATTGTGACAAACACTGTTTAAATGCATGTTTATTTTTCAGGAACGTCTATTACCAGAAACAAAGGAATACATTGTATATATAGTTTATGAAATTAAATTATGGAAAAATAAAACAGGTGAAAAGTGAGTGAATAAAAAAAAATGATAATGATGTTGATTATGATGATGATGATAACAATAATGAGAGTAATAATGATAATGATGGTGATAATAATACTAATAATTATGATGATGATGATGATGACGATGATGATGATGATGACGATGATGATGATGATGATAACAATAATGAGAGTAATAATGATAATGATGGTGATAATAAAACTAATAATTATGATGATGATGATGATGACGATGATGATGATGATGATGATGATGACGATGATGATGATGATGATGATGATGATGATGATAACAATAATGAGAGTAATAATGATAATGATGGTGATAATAATACTAATAATTATGATGATGATGATAACAATAATGAGAGTAATAATGATAATGATGGTGATAATAATACTAATAATTATGATGATGATGATGATGATGATGATAACAATAATGAGAGTATTATGATAATGATGGTGATAATAATAATTATGATGATGATGATGATGATAACAATAATGAGAGTTATAATGAAAATGATGGTGATAATAATACTAATAATTATGATGATGATGACGATTATAACTATAATAATAGTTATAATTATGATGATGATTATGATGATGATAATAACAATAATGATCGTAATAATGATGATGATCATGATTTTAATGATAATAATATTAATAATTATGATGATGATGATAATAATTGTAATAATGATGATGATGATGATGATGATGATGATGATGATGATGATGATGATGATGATGATATCTATAATAATAGTAATAATGATGTAGATGATGATAATAATAGTAATAATTATGATGATGGTGATGTTGATAATAATAGTACTAATGAGGATGATGATGATGATTATAATGACAATAATAGTAATAATTATGATGATGATGATAATAATAGTAATAATGATGATTATGATGATGATATAATGATAATAATAGTAATAATTAGGATGATGATGATTATAATGATAATAATAGTAATAATTATGATGATGATTATAATGATAATAATAGTAATAATTATGATGATGATGATGATTATAATGATAATAATAGTAATAATTAGGATGATGATGATGATTATAATGATAATAATAGTAATAATTATGATGATGATGATGATGATAATAGTAATAATTATGATGATGATGATGATGATAATAATAGTAATAATTATGATGATGATTATAATAATAGTAATAATGATGAGGATGATGATAATAATAGTAATAATGATGATGATGATGATGATGATATAATGATAATATAATGATAATATAATGATAATATAATGATGATTATGATGATAATATAATGATAATATAATGATAATGATAATAAATTTGACTAAGGACGCTGATTTAGCTAAAGCAGTGAACGACTGTGCTGGGAAATAAATAAATAAATAATATATAAAGGAATAGAAATCCGCATCTGTTGCAGTTCACCACTAGATGGTAGCAAAACATCGACAATAAATCGAAGGTTGGAAGCGTTCGGTGTTGATAAATAAGGGTAATAATAAATAAAACAAAATTCTCGCTCAAAACTCTAAATTCTAATCCTCATTATATAGGAAAAATGTCAAAGTACATAGTAGAAAGAAAATGTCGGAGGATTTCGGAAAAAATAAAGGTACAATTCTAGAAATTCTAACAAAACGTAATTATTTTATAAAATAAGTTATTGTCTAAATCGGAGCTCATGTTCTACTCAACCTCACGTCAACTAATGTGATTATTTTCAGAGTCTTCTTTTTAGAGTTATAGACAAAATGTTTGTTCATTTTAATGTAGCGACTGGAGCTCAGTTGTCTTCGTCTTCATCTTCGCCCAAAAAGACACTTAAAAACATTCAAATACCTCAATACTACTTTTAGTTAAAAGTATATATTTTTAGCAGAGGTTCCCAGGCTATCAGTGTAAACCTTGAGCTCGGATACTTGCAATGTGATTGAAAGAGGATGGAACTGTAGCTGGAACTGATCACTTTAACAACAACTCTAGATAATTAAACAAAAGTAACATTTTATTTTGGAATCCTCGAAACAACATATATTAAAATGGTATTCAAGCACTTTTTAGATGATGTATCGGCATACAAGAACATGCAGCAACATAAACATATGTTGTCGAAAAACTAGTGATGTGTCGATGACGCTTCATGAAACAGTGTCATGTTCTTCAGAGGACATTAGGGGGCGCCTTCAGCTTAAACATGATGTGATATTTCAATAGAATAGCTTTTCAAAGCAATAGATTATAGAGCAAAGAGTGACATCTAGTGGACTCAGGAAATAAGGACACTGTTTCATGAAGCGTCATCGACACATCACTAGTGTAAAGGATGATAAAAATGGATAAACTTCAGTTTATTGTTTCTTCATTAATAAACTATTCCAAACTCTCTCTCCTCCATAGATTCATCATATCCAGCCCAAATAATTTATCACTTGTTTACACACTTGGTCTGAATCCAGTCTGATCCGCAGACACTTAAAGAACCTCCTGTTATTCTTCTTCTTCTTCTCTGGACCCGTCTTCTTCCTCCTGCATGTTGTTCTTTTCACAGCAGCTCTGACAGTGATCCATTATTCCTCGCGGTGTCTCTTAATGATTTATGTTTTGGTTTCCTCACTTCCTTCCCTAAATGCTCGGCGAGCACCGAGCGAGGGACTGATCAGGAAAATAAGCGAACAATCAGCGGGACACGGAGGCGATCAAATGAACGGCGGAGACAGAAACACAAATGTGTTTTCCAGGGAAGGCGAGCGAGAGCCGAGACGCTACAGCAGGAAGCACAAGGAAATAATGGAGAAGAAATTGGCTTTTGGAAAATAGTGTTTTCTACTTTCATAGGACATTTCAGCAGAGAAACAAAAGACTGTTTGAAAGAAGGCCAAGATCTTATAGTATTGATGTGTCGATGAAGCTTCATGAAGCAGAGTCATATTTTCAGAGGACAGTAGGGGGCTCCCTCATCTTAAAAATTATGTTAGGTTTTAATAGGATAACTTTTCAAAGCAATAGATTATAGAGCAAAGAGTGACATCTAGTGGACTCAGGAAATAATAACACTTTTTCATGAAGCTTCATCGACACAACACAGGTTTAGCATTTAAGAATTAACACACTTTTTACGGTGTTCTTATTTGACTCTACTTGTCATTAAAATCATTTTTTTTTATTACATATATAGCCCTCATCAAAGGTCATGTTTAAATAAAAAACTATTTTATTTTGTATTTTATTATTATTTTAATTATTAATTACTAGTCTCTAAATATGAGGTTTTTGTCATTATTGAGTATTTATTGTTCAAGTTAAATATTTAAGATAAAATTAAACAATATTTGGGTGAAAAGGTTTTTTTTTCCAGATAAAAAAAAAAAAATTAAATCATATCTTCATCATATTTAGATTGATTTTATACTTTTTGCTAGTGATATGTCGACGAAGCTGCATGAAGCAGTGTCATATTTTTCAGAGGACAGTAGGGGGCGCCCTCAGCTTAAAAATGATGTGAGGTTACAATAGAATAGATTTACAAAGCAATAGATTATAGAACAAAGAGTGACATCTAGTGGACTCAGGAGATAATGACACTGTTTCATGAAGCTTCATCGACACATCACAAGTTACATCTACTTTAGCTGATCTTAAAATGTAAAAATATTTAGTAATCTAGTAATGTACTTTTACAACGTGGAAAGCCTAATAACTTTCACATGTACCTGAAATCACACACTGACATTTTAACATGTTTAAATTAACTTAAACTACCATTTTTTTGGTATATATATTAACTGTTAATCCTCAATTAATCACTTTTAACTTGTACTTGTCCGCCAAGTACCCAGAAAACAAATACTTTTACTATAAATCAATCCTTTAAATCCTTCCTAGACACAAAACACATAAAAAATAAAACCTGCTCCTTTTTAAAATGTGTTAACAGATAGAGATCAGAGGTTATTACAAACAGCCATCACAGGTTTCTAAGTGTGTCTTGTGTGTAAGAAAAACTAACTTTTGCCCAACTCTTGTCGTTGTCACTTATACTGCTAACAATAATTTAACCGATCGGACAGAAGTAAAGCGTGATAAAATATGTTGTTAATTTAACAAGTGTTGAATAAAATAAAGGTCAATTATGACATTGTTCAAATATTGACAGACGTAACACAATAATACATCCTTAACATTAGATTTTAAAAATGGTAATTTATGCGAACAGTTCAGTATGAAAAGATAATGAAGTGAAAAAATTATAAACACGTTTTCTCTTTCAGGTTAGTTTGGATCAATAACATGATTTCTGCCTCGAAGGATTTCTCTCCTCTGGTCCTGAAGCGTGTTCAGGAACCATCAGTAGATTCTGATCCACAGACCTCAGAGCCCGAGCTGGGGTGTAAGGCTGGATCAGATCACTGATGGAAGGTCTGACCATGAATAGATCTGAAAGTAAGAACCAGAATTTTAAAGTTGATCCTGAAAGAAACTGGCTGCCAGTGAAGAGTTTTAAGGATCGTAGAAATGTGAGTTCTTCTACTAGAGCGGCTCAGAATTCTGGCTGCAGAGTTTTGTATGAACTGCAGATGCTTCTTGTTAAGAAACCATATCAAAAATAGTCTAAAAGACAAGACTAAGCCACACCCACTCTGCTGTTATTTGTCAAACATGGAGGTGTGTCACCGCTCATCATCAATCCCGGAAGTCTCCACCTCCAAGGGACTCGTTGTATAAACAAAGCAGGGCGTGATTACAGCTGGCTGGAGGAGGAGTGAAGACATTATTACGTCATAATGGACTCTCGTAACCTCTCGTTCGCCCAGATTTCAGAGCAACTTTATAAAGTAATAAGTTGAAAACATGGTCATGATGAGGAACTTACTGTGTCTTGAAGACTTCAACATTTCATTTCAGTTTGAGTCGTTTGCAAAGTGTGTCACACATTCATATTCTCTATCAAACATCCTCACGAGTTATTGCTGCTTATGCTAATGTCGCTGCTAAAAGTTTCATTAAAGTGACTTTCCCTCCTTTATTTCTGTGACTCATGCTTCTTGTTTTGCATACTTCTTCATAATTATGTATATTCAGAGAAATTATCATTTTAACGTTGAAGGACATGCAAGGGAAATGTCTTTAAGGCGTCCCGGTGGCTGCGGGAAAAAAAAAAGAAAGTCTTTCCAGTGTGTAAGAGAAATGAATCAGACGCTCAAATGATTCTGCATCACTTTGAATACAGATACACACAACGTCCTCGAGGCCAAACAATGAGCAGAACTTTTGATCTTTTCACTGATAATTAAAATGTTTATTTATACACATTAAACACAGACTAACATGGTCGTCATGACATCATTCTGGTTTGATTATGTATGTTGAATTATTGGTGGTGGGTGGGGGGGGGGGGGGGAGATTCATCAACTCCCTTTGGTGGTGCGAACAAAGCACTGATTTACTCCCAACAAAAGTACTCAAATTATTACATTTATTTAGTATGGATTAATCTTTTTAAACATTATTATTCTTCAATTTGGTAAACAAGCATTACTTCAAAGTCATATTAACATGTGACTCTTGACATGTCAAGATAATATTTCAGTCACTTCTACTCAAAAAAAAACACAAACTCTTCATAGTATTTTATTGTAGAGTAACCCGGCCGGGGGCTCGCGCTGACTCAGTGTTATGTTGACATGTATTTTTATGCGCTAAAAGGTCTTTTGCAGGTCA
>NC_141819.1:8589617-8627117 GCF_982586985.1 Callionymus lyra
ACAGGGCACAAAACTAAAAGCAATTGTTTTGCCAACTCACTTTTCCGTTTCCACAAACATTTATAAATTCAAACAAGAGAAAATGGTAGTGATGTGTCGACGAAGCTTCATGAAGCAGTGTCATGTTTTCAGAGGACAGTAGGGGGCACCCTGAGCTTTAAAATGATGTGAGGTTTCAATAGAATAGTTTTTCAAAGCAATATATTATAGAGCAAAGAGTGACATCTAGTGGACTCAGGAAATAATGACACTGTTTCATGAAGCTTCATCGACACATCACTAATGCTACCAACCCCCCCAGTAACTGACGCCACTTTGACAGGATAAAAATAAAGTAATTTCCTCCCATCATGTTAGGATAACACTCAACCAATAGCAAGGCTGACTAAACTTTTAAGTTTTCTGAACATGTACTTATTGAACCATCTTAACATGCAGCTCAACACTTTATTTTAATTTCCAGCAAACCAGAGATCCTCCCCTGAATCCTCGACGTCTGTAATCACGACGCAGTAATTAGCGAGACGTTGGATTATGATGATGATCATCATTACTTCATGCTCAGCGGAGACTGTCAATCACTCCATGTGTAATCGATGAAAGAGAGACTCGTCTTTCTTTCTCAGAGCAGCAACTCTCGAGGGGATTCTCCGGATCAAACATCCCGTGTTTAATCACACGTGAAGGTCCGACCGAGCGTGTTTATTAAACACCAAACATGTAAACAGGAATGTGTGGCGTTGGCAGCGGGTCATACATATTCATGGGGCGCGGAACACATTAGATTACACATGATTTCAGCCTCAACGCTTCATCGCTTTAATCATGTATCGTCTGGTGAATCAACACCTCGCGCTCGTCATTAACACTCACATGTTGGGTTTGTATTTCCTGATCTTTTTTATTCTCAGGACACATCTGAGCAGTTTAGACTCAGCGATCATGTCTGTATGTTGTTACATTATAGTATTAATGTCAACTCAATATACGGCTGATTTATACCTAATCGTTCATATACCGTATTTTCCGGACTATAAGTGGCTCCGGAGTACAAGTGGCACCAACCGTAAAATGCATAATAAAGAAGTAAAAAACATATATAAGTCGCACTGGAGTATAAGTCGCATTTTTGGGGGAATTTTTTTTGATAAAATCCAACACCAAGAACAGACATGTCATCTTTAAAATAAAAATAGAGGCAACAACAGGCTGAATAATTGTACGTTACGTTACATGACACAACTGAGAACCTGGTATGTTAACATAACATATTAAGAGTTATTCAGAGAACTTTAGCATAAATAACTAAGAAGTTTACCAAACCATCCGTGTAACTCCAAATAACTCAAATCCAATGAAATCTTCATCCTCGGTGTCACTTTTAAACAACTAACTAACTCCGGAGGTAGAAGATGCGGCGCTTCCTCTTCTACGTCGAAATTATCAACACAGGCCTAGAGCGCCCTCTGGCGGTTGAGTGTGAAAATAACATGTGAAATGATATACCGGTAATAATGTGATAATAATTTCACACATAAGTCGCTCCAGAGTATAAGTCGCACCCCCGGACAAACTATGAAAAAAACTGCGACTTATAGTCCGGAAAATACGGTACTATAGTTTTTATCATTGAAATGTTTTTATTATTGTTTATTCCAATAGGATTTGCTCTTTACAATGCTTAACTGTTTATCTGTTATTCATCTACAATCTTATACAATACAATTTTAACTTTTATGTCATTGACAATACCATGTGACCAAGTTGTTATTTTGGAATCATTATTGATTCATAGCATCATAAACCTGTCATCTTTGACAATGACATGTATTAATCAAAGCAAAAAATATTATATTTTAATGATCAACTTCTTCTAAATTTTGCATTCGAATGTCATGGAATTGTATTATTTCAAATCTTAAACCTGCCTCGATCGCAAATTAAATGATATAGAATGATCCGAAAGTCATTAATAGTGTGACGATCAAAATCTAAATTTGTTTTAAACAATCAATATAAAATGAATAAATTATAATAGTAAGTAAGTAATATTTTTTATAGAATAGGATAGCTTTGTGACCCTGGTCTAGAAAAGCGCTTAAACAATCAATTAAATACCCAATAAAATAACAATGAATAATAATAAAAAAATATTAACAAACA
The DNA here is from genome assembly GCF_982586985.1 of Callionymus lyra. Lineage (NCBI taxonomy): Eukaryota > Metazoa > Chordata > Actinopteri > Syngnathiformes > Callionymidae > Callionymus > Callionymus lyra. The sequence continues at coordinate 8,591,781 of NC_141819.1, forward strand.
TGGATTTTTAAACAGTACAAATATGACCCTGATAAATAAAATTGTATTAATTAAAGCAGATGGAATCTTGTACTGATGCACTGATCTTAATTTGAAAGCCAGAAGTTTATTTCCTCCTTCTGAAGGGCGTTTGGGGAATTTACCGTAAAAGTTTAGCAATAACTTTCCAAATTTAAGTGCAGCTCATGAGTGGAGAAACCCGAACAACGGATAGAATGATGTTGTTGTTATGTTACGACGACTCCTATTGTCTTTACCTGTGAGAGCAGTGATGCTGCGATGAAAGCTGCTTCTGATTGGTTGAGATGATGACGCTGAAGTGTGTTAAAGTTTATTATAATAAAATAAAAAATGAATACAAATAGGTAAATATAAGCATGAGAAATGTCAAGTATGGTGTTTGAGAATGGGTTAAATTGCGTGACTGTCACACTTGGAAACCCCTCGACTGTAGTCAAACAAATTCTCAACCGTAACCAAACAATGTCAGCAGTTTTCAACGATTGTTGAAACTGTGATCAAACTAAGAGGTGGTTAATCTCAACTTTCAGGCTACTGTCTACAATTGGAAGCGCTCGCGTTATTTGCTGTCTGTGTAGCATGTTAGCCTTTAAGCTTCCGCTACAAACACGCTTCAAATATCACTTTAATAGCTTCTTAAAAAAACTGTTTTGGGTGAACTATCACTTTAATAGCTTCTTAAAAAACAATTTTGGTTAAACTATCACTTTAATAGCTTCTTAAAAAAATTATTCTGGGCAAACTATCACTTTAATAGCTTCTTAAAAAAAACTATTTTGGGTAAACTATCAATTTAATAGCTTCTTAAAAAAATTATTCTGGGTGAACTATCACTTTAATAGCTTCTTAAAAAATATTCTGGGTGAACTATAACTTTAATAGCTTCTTAAAAAATATTCTGGGTGAACTATCACTTTAATAGCTTCTTAAAAAATATTCTGGGTGAACTATCACTTTAATAGCTTCATAAAAAAAAAATTTGGGGTAAACTATTACTTTAATAGCTTCTTAAAAAAACTATTTTGGGGTAAACTATCACTTTAATAGCTTCTTAAAATACTATTTTGGGTAAACTATCACTTTAATAGCTTCTTAAAATACTATTTTGGGTAAACTTTCACTTTAATAGCTTCTTAAAAATATATATTTTGGGTAAACTTTCACTTTAATAGCTTCTTAAAAAATATATATTTTGGGTAAACTATCACTTTAACAGCTTCTTAAAAATATATATTTTGGGTAAACTATCACTTTAATAACTTCTTAAAAAAATCTATTTTGGGTAAACTATCATTTTAACAGCTTCTTAAAAATATATATTTTGGGTAAACTATCACTTTAATAGCTTCTTAAAAAAATATATTTTGGGTAAACTTTCACTTTAATAGCTTCTTAAAAAATATATATTTTGGGTAAACTATCACTTTAACAGCTTCTTAAAAATATATATTTTGGGTAAACTATCACTTTAATAGCTTCTTAAAAAAATATATTTTGGGTAAACTTTCACTTTAATAACTTCTCAAACAAAACAATTTTTGGTAAAATATCACTTTAATAGCTTCTTAAAAATCTGGTAACCACAACCATTGAACTAGGACTAACATTGTCCACAAGATGGCGAAGTCCTAGTTCAATGCCTGTGTCATATTCTCTAAATAACCGACAAATGATGAAGTCTTAACAGGTTACTAGCAAGATGCACGATCTACTAAAGGAAAAAAGGAAAAGTCAATGAAAAAAAAAAATCACCTCAAAACGAGGAAACTAATTGTGACAAAAAGTGTCAGGGAAAACCAGAGTGTCCAGAAAACACACAAAGCCAAAACATCCCAAAGATGAACGATGAAGTGTCAGAAATGACCAACTGTATCATAGTTTAAGAAATGCAAAACGAGCTGACGCCGGTCCACAGGAGGTCCGGTGTATATGAAACCTCTAGTAAGGACATACTGGACCAAATGGGTGTCGAATTTTTTATTGTCAAAGGTTTTCAGCAGACACAGTGGAGAGTAAAGGCTTCTGGGAACTGATTTCAAAAGAGGAACACACTTCTCTTTCTATAGTACATTATTAACAAATTTGCCTTTTATTTCAATCATATCAATCATTTTACACTTGGAGGACAGTATTTACTATATATTTACGTGCGTGTTTGGGTGTCATTGCATGCAACAACCATAACAATCCAGCAGGTGTCGATATTGAGTAACAGTGAAGGAACAGTATCAATACAGTTTGATCTCTTCAACCCATCACTAGACATGACAATATAAGTCTGTACATCTACGTCTTATAATAGACTTAATAAATAATTCTGTTAATCTTGTTTGAATACTAGGACAAACAGCCCATAATAGTCTTGATGATAAATAGCCCAACACACTGACAGCCATTTGCATATGAGGTTCTGTTTTGAGGTTGAGATCAGCTCCCAGCCAGCTGGGATGCGCTGCTTCGTCTCCGAGCATCTGTGCTCAGACGCCGTCGCTCTTGTGCTGCCACTGTTTGAGCTTTTGTTTGAACATTTCCAGCTGTTGGACGGATTGTTCCAGATAAATCAGCTGTGTTTGTCGTACCGTCGACTAGCTCAGGCCTCGTCTCTGAGGCTTAGGGACCAATCCGGGAAAGTGGGAATGACGCTTTAGCCCCACTTGACTCGTCGTCCCTCCCTTTTTCTGACAGTTTGCGCTCATGTTTAACTCACCGCTCTTTCAAAGCATGGAACTTTGAAATGATTTTTTCAGGCAAAGAAATTCAAATCGCCATGAACTACAGAACCTTTTTTGATAGTTGGGCTGTTTATGAAGCTGTGTCAGTCACAGGAATGTTGTGACGATTTTCAAACGGTGTGATGGTTCAAAAACAAACATATTTTATTCGTCACCTTACAGATTTATGTTTGGCAGGTTCTTGTCTCCCCGTTATAAAAGTAGATCCTCAGCCCTGAAGAGTTACGTCTACTGCATCTTTTTACGAGTGATGTTTCGTTGAAGCTTCATGAAACAGTGTCATATTTCTCAGAGGACAGTAGGGGGCGCCCTCGGCTTAAAAATGATGTGAGGTTTCAATAGAATAGCTTTTCAAAGCAATAGATTATAGAGCAAAGAGTGACATCTAGTGGACTCTGGACACTGTTTCATGAAGTTTCATCGACACATCACTTGTTTTTACTCCTTGGATTTTGGGTGGATTTTTTTTTAGATTTGAGTTACTCCAATTTGTCTTGTTTTCTTTAAAAGTTGCTGGTGAGATTTACATCTCCAGCCTTTCCACTGCCTCCTGTCTGAATTCCTGCATTTGTTCTTGTTTTTCTCCCATTTTTGATACTTTTGGAAGTTTTCCCTTTTGGACTTTTTATTATAAAATACATTAAATTGTATCTGAACTTCTGACAAAATGACATGAGACAAATATAACTACTCAGGCGGTCAAATCATTTGATTAATCCTAATTATTTTTTGCAAGTTGTATTTTATGAAATTTCTTTTCTTTTTTTTTCTTGTTGTTCTTCTTGTGTTTGAGCTGTCGGTGTAAAAACAACACTTAAGTCTTAAATACTGCAGAATGTAAAAGACAAGAACTGGAAATTAAATTACTGATCATTATTATTGTATCTTTTGAAAGAAATTATTAAATTGTTTTTGTTTTTTTTGTTGTCATTTTTATTGTGTATGGTTATGCACTGAAAGAAAGAAATAGAGAAAAAAGAGAAGAGAATGAAAACAACAATAAATCATTTCCTGCTCCTGGCGTTTGACTTTCTTAACCAGCCGATCTCAACTGTAGAATGATTGACAGCTGCTGTTTTCCTGGCGTGTGACACGCAAACAAAAATTCCCCCAGAACAGGTAATAATGTTTTCACAGTCTGTATTTGTTATTGTCTAAAAATACAACCCTGAGTGCTTCTGGAAAGAAAGATGATGTCGGGGTGCAAGTGTCTTTCATTTGTTTTCAGGAAATGGAAAAACATCGGATGCCAGTCAGACTCGGAGGGGAACGTATTAAATGAGCAGTGGATTTATAAATATCACGCTTTCTTTTTTTGGGCGATGATGACATCAGAAATGACTTCATCTCGTCCGTGTCAATCAACGATCCAAGAAAATGCCGTTTTGAAAATCTCCACGACTGAATAATTCAGCACTTCTTCCACTGTTCTCCACATTCTTGCCATGAACGCCGTGGCATCTCTGCCTCACTTCCTCTTTGTCAAAAGTCACACAGCCAGCAGATTCCTGAAGAGCAGAGGAGAGAGAAATACCTCTGGGGATTAGTAACTAATCCTGGTTTTTACCGTGGGGGGGGGGGCGGACGGGGCTCTAGCCTCTGACTCCAGCCCTTCAAAACACAGGGAGCTCTGTCAGGGGTTCACTGCTAATAGGTGGGGGCTCCAGGGGCTCCACCAGGAAGGAGGGATATAGGGGTCCTCGTTAGCAGCTGCAGAAGGATGGAGGCTCGTGTCGGGCCGGATCAGCTGGTGCTCCGGGGAAGTCCGAACAGCGAGACTATCTAACGGATCATGTACAATCCAGATAACACGAGGCAAGAACTGACATATAAGCGAGTGATAGTTCAAATTGAACTCGACAACAAAACCTGATGTCGAGGCTTCGATCCAAGAGGGACGTTACAGACGAGCAGTATGGAGGTATTTGGATGTTTTTAAGTGTCTTTTTGGACGAAGATGAAGATGAAGACAACTGAGCTCCAATCGCTACCTTAAAGTGAACAAACATTTTTGTCTAAAACTCTAAAAAGTAAAATAATACTCTAAAAACAATCCCAACTCTTAGTCGACATAAGAATGAGTAGTAAGTTCCAGTCCGTGGTGTCAGATGGTTATCATTCTCATGCTGGTAACATAGGTCTCCCTATTGTTCCCTGATTGTTCTTGTTTTATTTCTCTGGCGCTTTCTGCAATTTGCGAGTGTTTTAATAAATGTATATATTTTTTCTCATCTTTGAATTGTATGTTTGCTCCCATACATTCTTACTGCTCTGCTACTTGTAGCTAGAAAAGCTATTTTTCAGTTAAACCCATGTGTACTAATATTCATCAAAACGCATTTGAGTTGCGTGTACTCAAAGGTGTAATACTATGTAAACAGAACGTTGAAGAAGCAATACAGTGATATGAATCTCAGGGTGAAAAATGAAAATAATCTGAAAAAAAATGAACTATCAATCACTATCTATGAAAATAATCCCAACCCTAATAATATATACCGTATTTTCCAGACTATAAATCGCCCCGGAGTACAAGTCGCACCAGCCATAAAAGGCATAATAAAGAAGGAAAAAACACTGAAGTATAAGTCGCATTTTTGGGGAAATGTATTTGATCAAATCCAACACCAAGAACAGACATGTCATCTTGAAAGGCAATTTAAAATAAAAATAGAATAGAGGCAACAATAATTGTACGGTATGCTTACGTCACATGACACAACTGAGAACCTGGTATGTTAACATTACATATTAAGAGTTATTCAGAGAACTATAGCATAAATAACTAAGAAGTTTACCAAACCATCCGTTTAACTCCAAATAACTAAAATCCAATGAAATCTTCATCCTCGGTGTCACTTTTAGACAACTCCGCTAACTCCGGAGGTAGAAGATGCGGCGCTTCCTCTTCTATGTCGAAATTATCAACAAAGGCCTAGAGCGCCCTCTTGCGGTTTAGTGTGAAAATATCATGTGAAATGAAATACCGGTAATAATGTGATAATAATTTCACACATAAGTCGCTCCAGAGTTTAAGTCGCACCCCCGGACAAACTATGAAAAAAACTGCGACTTAAAGTCCGGAAAATAAGGTATATATAATCCGACTAAATTCTCAATATTCAAGACATTGTATTCTCAAATTTTATATGCAATGATTATGTTTAGTATAAGGTTGTTGGATGGTCAGCGGCAAGAGAGGAAGACCAAGAGACTTCGTGAAGAATCCTTACTCTTCATAATTAATTGCGACAGATGGACATTAGGTCAGTGACTCATCGAGGCGTCATCCATCCCGGAAGTCTCCACCTCCAAGGGACTCGTTGTAACAAACAAAGCGGAGCGTGATTACAGCTGGCTGGAGGAGGAGTGAAGCCATTGTTATGTCAACATGGACTCTCGTAACCTCTCGTTCGCACAGATTTCAGAGCAACTTTACAAATGAATAAGTTCAAAACATGGTCATGATGAGGAACTTACTGCATCTTGGAGAGGAAGACTATAATATTTGAAACATGTGAGTCAGAAGAGAAAATAAAATCCAATAAGGTAAAACTTGTTTCTTGTATTGGGACATTTTTCGTCTTACCCCATTGGCAGCATTTTTTACCTTCATAGAGTAAATCATCATTTTTGCATTTTAAAGTAAGAAGTAAAGGCATTTTTCAACATAGTTACTATTTGATTCATATTTATCATGTATTTTTCTGGCTTGAGTCAGAGGTTTCTTTTGGCAGCCTGAGCTACACCACAGGCAGCATCCATCCCAAATCTAAATCAAAAGAACGCCAGTTATCGGTCACCATGGGAGACGCACTAATACCAAACTGGCTTGTTGCTATTCACCAAATGATGCTGTGATCAGGAACCAGCAGGTCCATTGCTGGGACAGGATTTGGCGTCGGCATCAAATAAGAAGGTTTATCTGGAGAGAAAAAACATTGGGAATGTGACACAGTGGATACAAAAATGCTGAAATGGAAACTGTGGAGCTAACAGAAGCCTTTATTAACCACAGAGCATCCATGCAAGTGCACACGGATGACACCCTGTTGGACAGTTTCACCAATTGGAGGAAACCAGACGGATAAACACATTTCGGTGTGACAGCTTGATAAAAAAAAGAAGCATTGAGAAAACACATTTGGGATGATTTCAATTTTTAATGATCCAAGCAGATTTTAAAGTTATTAAAGTTGAGCTTAGATTTCCTTAAAGGAGAAACAATTTAAGTGTCACAAATAATCAATCAAGATGCTTCATTCATGGTCCTACAAATACATTTGTGTTATCTTTGTTCTGACTTCATGTGTTTGTTTGCTTTTATTCTTTTGTATTTCCTGCCTCAGTCCCTTCACTGTCGCACATGACAGCTTCTTGAACTGATCAGAAATCAACATCCGCTGCCGGCAACATGGTTCCAGTCCGTGGTGTCAGATAACACCAGTTTCTGTACTAGTAACTTCTCTTTTGTTCTCCGATATCTTTGTATTTTCTACCTGGTGCTTCATGAGGTTTTTCTAATTTATTCAATGTGTTTAATTCCGATCATTTGTGCGCCTTTTTCATCCTTTTTTACTGCTTTAATTATTTTTCTATCTGCGTAACAGTTTTTCAACTGGTCTATCTCTCCCTCAGTTTGCTGTTTCCTTCTGGTCCAGTGAGGCCTTTCGTTTTCTGTTGATCCCTGGACTGACTCAGGCAGGTGTGGATGGTTTGAGATGATTGTGTGGAAGGTTCTTCTAATTGATAAGAAGCTTCTCTACCCGGAGGAATCCGCCAGAGTACTGCGTCTCCTGACCAAGTTTTGTTTTCCCCGGGATCGTTCCTGACGGACATTTCCTGAGATAGTCAGAGTTGGTCCTTTTTTATCTTTCTTTTTAGCTGCCGGTGAGACCTCCACCATAAGCTGTACCTCTACCTTGTGTCTGAGTGCTTCATTTTTATTCTTGCCTGTTCAGTTACGTTTCAGATTTATTAACTGTTTATGTTTTGGATTTATTTAATGGATTTATTTGGACGTTTGAGATTACAGTCTGTTTGATTTTTCCTCAGACTCCTGTGTCTTCAGTTTTCTCACTTGTGACAGCTTTTAACTTAAAGAATAGACGTCAGAGAATTTTACTTGTACAAGGAGAGAGTAATACAGAATCTTCATAGAATGTCTGATTTCGCTCTGAAGTAAGAACGGTTTTGGTTGCATCTTTATACTCCATCGTAAGTTATTGATCATCCGAGAGACGAGAACAAAGTACACAACCGGAAAAAAACTGACTAGAAGTTTCTTAAAAGAAGCAAACTGGTTAGTCTTCTTTAAAACTAAGTAGTACTTTTAAAACACAACCCATGATTGACAAGTTAATACGTGTGGTTGATCAAATTTGAACAACAAACTTTCCCATCAGGTTCTTAAACAATTATTCAGCAGGACTCTGAATATCAAAACATGTTGCACTTCAAAGTCCAGATGCCTCTTGTTATGCGAGTTGTCAAGCTCAACTAGCTGCACAGGCTTTATGCCATTAGTGTATTGTATGAGCAGTGTGTAGGACTTAATGGGAGTTCTCGGAGGAAAAGAGGCCATCATAAACCCCTGCTGACATGCCAGGCTATTTTTATTCTCCCCCTTCAATTGCACTGCTGTTGAAGCGCCGCATGGGCTTTTTAATCGGAGTCCTCGGAGTGTAAAAATGAATTACCTTCACAAAAACTGTGAAAGTGAAGCATGAAGGGTGTTCGCTGTTGATATTAAGACGAGCGAGCGAAGGAATGTTGACTCCTCCGACGCTCTGATCCTCGGGAGAGGTGGTAGTGTTTGAGCTAGCGAGCGCTGATGGAGACGCAACAACCAGTAAATGTCATTTTACAGGCGCCGACGACTCAAGAAGTCATTTCGGTTTGAAGTCACACGTGAACAAGAGTCTGACTCATAGTGTGTGTAATAGGCTTCGCGAAGTAAAGCTACGTGAACTATGAGCGCTGTAGATATTTTATCCAAGTGAGCTTTGTTTGCTAACGTCATACAGTCAGTCATGCGAGAGCAAGTACTCATCTGAGGACATGAAGGAATATTTTGTAAACAAATTAGGAAACAACATGAAGCCACAATTTCACATTTTTAACCTACACTTTTACTGAATAATTATATGTAGGTCCATGAAACCAGCTTAATTGAACATGACATTTGCCAAAAACTCCTAAACTAACCAGATTTTTTTGTAATCTTCATGAAGACTTGAATCACAGATAGAATTTTATGACATTTAAAACATATTTAATACACATAAGATAAGGTTTATTTATTGAATATTATTTATTATATGTATTCTTTGCATGGCCTTTAAAATATAGTCCCATGAAATGGTTTTACTTCACATGTCTTTTCAGGTTACTTGACATTTTTTGTCTCATTAATTGGGTTGGAACCATAAGTTGTGTTGTGCAGAAGTCAGGTTGATATTAAACAACCATATAATTCATTTTATGGAAAGAAAACAATCAACTAATTGAAGAGAAATGAGTGACTTTAAGAAACTTAGTATCAGTCTATCAGAAAAATTGCAAATACTTTTAATGAGCCCAGAAGACATATCAAACTGTACGCTTATGTCTGGGATTTTATTCCAAAAAAAAATGCTTGAAATAAAAAAAACTTGTTTAGGTTTTTCTGAAAGACTTCCCATGTAGAGGCTTCAATCCAAGAGGGACGTTAGATGATTTTAAGTGTCTTTTTGGACGAAGATGAAGGTGAAGACAACTGAGCTCCAGTAGCTACATTAAAATAAACAAACATTTTCGTCTTTAACGCTAACAGATTACTCTTATCCAACCCTTATTAAATATATATATAATCCGACTAAATTCTCGATATTCAAGACATTCTCAAAATGTTATGTGCTATGATAATGTTTAGTGTAAACAGGACAACAGTAACTAACAGTGATGACGAGGCTGGTTGTTGGATGGTCAGCGGCAAGAGAGGAACACCAAGAGACTTCCTGAAGAATCCTTGCTCTTCATAATTAAGTGCGACAGATGGACATTAGGTCACTGACTCATAGGCTCCCGGCCATACAGAGCTTCTCTAGTCTGAACCAGTGGACGAACATCCCTGACGGATCCGTTTCACTGCGAGGCATTTCCAAGAAGTGTGTGTTGCAGATCAAATACAAACCATATCAATAATAATATTGACATTATAATATATTTAATATCAGGAATTGTGCACTTTACTTTTGTAATTGGGTTGTACATATTTCTCTTTATTTTCTTCCATTCTTTCTTTTTAAAATGTCTTTTTTTCCACTTATTTTTTACTTTTTTGCTCAGTTGGTTTCTTTCTTTTAAGAGTAATTAGCTGTTAATTCCTTTTAGTCTTTGTTTTTACGTTTGTGAACTTGTCTCTCGGATAATCAATAACTTATAAAGTACAAAGATGCAACCAATGAGTTTGTACTTCAGACTAAAGGGACATTCTATGGAGAAAGTTCTGTATTAAACTCTCCTTGTACAAGTAAAACTCTAGTGACTTCAAACCAATTTCGATCCCTGACGTCTATTCTTTGAGTTAAAAGTTGTCACATTTTGTTATACTGTTCTATAATGACCAAAAAATTAATCAAATTCAGATCAGAAAACTAACAAGGCTGTTTATTCATTACCATTTACAGAATGCATCATTTTTCAAAACCTTTCCCCTTTATACTCTTTCATAATACACCTTTAACCTAATAGTGTCCAATGTGCAAGAATGAATGCTGTGATCGCTCACGTGCACGTCACACCGGATGGCGACTCCACATGCACACCCTCCAGCGCCACCTTCTGCTCCCTCATTAGAGCTCGACTTGACCGCCCGAACATTTGTTGTCACTTTTCCGACAGGAAATCGTCGCATAATCAGATATGTGCTGTTGAATCCTGCTATGACATTATTTCTATGGATAGATTTTTCCATTAGCTTGTTGAACGTGTGTGTGTGTGTGTTTGTGTGTTTGTGTGAGTGTGTGTGTGAGAGGCGGGAGCATGGATCATCTTCTGTTGATCTCCTGCAGCACAAACTGCCACAATGACTTAGCGGATCATTCCGCAGCTCGCAGGTGCACCAGATGGTCATTGCTTCAGATATGGAGGCCATTTCTGCAGCAGTAGCTTCAGATTTGTCAAGTTGTTGCTGAAGGAAAAGATACAGTTAATAAAAGAAGCCTGCAGGACTGTGACTCATCCCCTTAGAAGAACAAGAGTCTGAGCGTTACGTTGCTAATTAAGATAGCAACCGTTTGTTTACCTTCGCTTATGATATTTATGTCATTTGGTTTTAGGATTATTCATTATAGGTTTCCTTAAATTGATAGTTTGCCCAAAATTTCACTCATTTTCTACTCTTCATGTCGTCTAATGTTGGGATTATCTTCAGAGTAATCTCTTCTTTTTAGAGTTATAGCCAAAAATGTTTGTTCATTTTAATGTAGCGACTGGAGCTCAGTTGTCTTCGTCTTCAACTTCGTCCAAAAAGACACTTAAAAACATCCAAATACCTCCAAAATACACTCAATTTCTACTAGTCCTCAAGAGTTGGGATTATTTTCAAAGTAATCTGTTCTTTTTATACTTATAGACAAAAATGTTTGTTCATTTGAATGTAGCATGTAGTAATTTAGTTGGGTTATATATATATTTAATAACCAGCAAGGGTTGGATAAGAGTAATCTGTTCTTTTAAGCGTTAAAGACGAAAAATGTTTTTTAAATTTTAATGTAGCGACTGGAGCTCAGTTGTCTTCGTCTTCATCTTCGTCCAAAAAGACACTTTAAAACATCCAATACCTCCATACTGCTCGTCTGTAACGTCCATCTTGGATTGAAGCCTCCACATGAGGAATTGTTTGGAAAACACTGAATTAATACTGTTTATCTTAAGTTTGTTTGTAGCATTTGCTTCCGGTTTCTCAGCTCCAGCTACAAGTTTATCTTTATTGAGACAAATACCTTATTAAATATATAATAAGTTAGCATGTGTAAGATTCAGTCCGATGGCCTGGGATCTTCTGCTAAAAACATCTTAAAATAATTAATTATTAAATTTTTCTTTTTGGACAAAGATAAAGACAAAGACAACTGAGCTCCAGTCGCTACATTAAAATGAACAAACATTTTTGTCTATAACTCTAAAAAAGGACATATGACTCTGAAAATAATCCCAACCCTTAGTCGACATGAGGGTGAGTAGATAATAAGTGAAGTCTCGAACTGTCACTTTAAGCCAGGGTTAAAGGGAATCAGACATTTATTCGTTACAGTTTCTACATTTCACATCTTTAATCATCAGCAGAGGCGCTTTCGCTCTTCGTCGTCCTTCACAGCTTTTAAAGTCACACGTGACCTGAAAACCGCCCAAAATACAGCTTTAAAACATCGGGGAATACAATTGACGTAACACTCTGTCGCTGCCAAATCCGTCTGCCAGTGAAAGGACGACAAATCTGCAGCTACATCTGCGGCTCAAGAATTAGAGCAGAATGTCACGGGAGCTCAGATGAATTCCCGTGATGACGGCCGGGTTCAAAACGACATGTAATGTCAGCGTTCAATAGATATTCGATCGCTGCAATTTATCTTAAGCCTCTACTTCTGTTTTGACTGAATTGTTAAGTAAATATTCACACTTCCTCTTTCATTAACGTTATTTTTTCTGATATAAACCGTCATCAAATATCCTCACATCTCTCTGTCTAAGTCAACTCAAACAGTAGAAATCCCAAATATTCCCCAGCCAGAGTAGAACGTTCATGTCGCCATTTTTCTTTTGAACAAGTTGATTAGAGTTTACAAACCTTGAGAGGAGTTGCAACGAGGCAAGCTGGAGATTCTTGTCTCAGAATTAAGTTCTTGAATATATGCAGCAGCTCTGCTCATTATTGCTATTGGACGCCATTAATTGGCACTTCCTGCCTTCAGGCGAGACACCGGCTTGAGTTCATGGTCTTCAGAGTCAGAATCAGAAAAACTAAACACAACACAAGGATATGTCGTGGTGGCTAACATGCAATTACATAGAAATAATGAGCAAATAATTATTAAAAAAGAACATAAAATACATTAAATAATATTCATGATCAGGACAGCAGTCAAGTAGAAAGAGTTCTTGAACTGTGTTTTTGTCTGACCTCATTCTTGCTCTTTAAATAATGAAATAAGAAACTTAATTGACATGTACCAATGAAGCTTCATGAAACAGTGTCATGTTTTTCAGAGGACAGTAGGGGGCGCCCTCATCTTAAAAATGATGTGAGGTTTCAATAGAGGTTTCACAGATTGAAGAGCAAAGAGTGACATCTAGTGGACTCAGGAAATAATGACACTGTTTCATGAAGCTTCATAAGGCAGTATCATATTTTTCAGAGGACAGTAGGGGGCGCCCTCAGCTTAAAAAATGATAGAATAGCTTTTCAAAGCATTAGATCATTGAGCAAAGATTGACATCTAGTGGACTCAGGAAAGTAAGTTAATTGAATGAGGGCGCCCCCTACTGTCCTCTGAAAAATATGATACTGCTTCATGAAGTTTCATCGACACTAGTGACAACAGCACAAGACGTGTAAAAGACAAGAACATTTCTAAATAGAAAGAAAATGTAAACCCAATATATTACAAGAACAGATAAAGCCTGTATCTTTAAAAGTTAAAATACTTTTTCTGGCGCCCCCTAGTATGGCAACACAGTAACTGCAAGGTTATTTAATCAATGTTTCAGCATTTGTTGTGTAAAATATATATACAACGAGAGACAAAGGTACTTATTGTGTCAGTTTCTGGTTTTATCTTCTGGTAAGTTCTAAAATTCTCTCAGTATTTTATTTAAAATAGTCTCGGGTCGAGACAAAGTTACCTACCTAAATTATCTACAGGTGATAATATTTCAACACCAACAACGATGTACTGTCGAGCCAGTCACGACTGCTGAGCTCCACATTTCATCACTACATTTTTTCCCATCATCATTTAAAGCCGTCCATCAACCTCCCGACGCGTTTACTGCCGACCGTTAGTGCACACGGCAGTCACTGGTCAGAATTAAGGACCTCGGAGCCAAAACGTACACAATATGGACGGCTGCCTCATCGCAGCGCTGTGGGTTTTTTTTTCCCCGTGAAATAATACGCCGTCAATCAGACTCGCGCCGCTGCCGTCGCCGCTCGACGAGCTGATTTGCGGCTCCGGACGCGAAAAGGAAACGATGTCGGCTCGGGAGAGTTGACTCGCAGCAGGATTCATGTCCTCGCCGAGATGGATTTACGCGCGAGCAAGGTTAATTTGATGCTAATGTCACAGCCTATACCTCGTTTGTTTTGTTGTTCACGTGCACACAAACACACACACACATGCACACACATCGTCACACTTTACATTTACATTTACGCTCGTTCTACGTGTGACCTTCAGTGATGACTTCCATTGTTTCACGTCTGAGCAAGAAACACAGAAGCAGAGGATCAGGACTGACATGTTTTATAGGTAGCCTTTTATAGGTTAGTGTATTTATTTAAGTGTGTCTTTAATTGATGTGTGACTATTGTGTCATCAGTGTGTGTTTGTACAAAACTCTTTTTTCATTGAAATATTGACATTAGAAAATTATCTTACGCTCCGCCCACTGAAAACACTTTCTGGAGTTTAAATCTTGTCGACCATAACCACGCCCACTCTGCTGTGATTGGTCAAACATGGAGGTTTGTCACCATTTGTCATCAATCCCGGAATTCTCCACCTCCAAGGGACTTGTATAAACAAGGCAGGGTTCCATCAGTGCCGTCAATCACCCAATCAGTTTGTATTGTAGAGTAAAGTGGCAGGAGTCGCAAGTCGGACTCAATCCATTCACGTTTGCTGCTGAAGTTGCTGATTGTAAATGTTTCTATTCAGGGATGATCTCCAGCTTCTTGACCTTCGGTAGTGATGTGTGGATAAAGCTTCATGAAACAGTGTCATTATTTCCACTAGATGTCACTCTTTGCTCTATAATCTATTGCTTTGAAAATATATTCTATTGAAACCTCACATCATTTTTTATTACGTTTGTATCAGAGTTTGACATTTTGAACATTTTGACGCTCAACACGGACAATCTCTTTTACAGAAATCCAGGGTTATTTCCTAGTAAGTCACATTAAAAAATCAGGCACTTCCTTCCTCTGGACGCTGCTGAGAAACTCATCCATGCTTTTGTAACCTCCAGGCTGGACTATTGTAACTCTCTTCTCAGGATATTCTAAAAAGTCTCTCAGAACTCTTAGTCTCACTCAGAATCTGCAGCTCGTGTCCTGACTAAGACTAAGAGGCGCGAACACATTTCCCCTGTGCTGTCTTCTTTACAGTGGCTTCCTGTAGAATTTAGATACAATTTAAAATCCTTCTCCTAACCTATAAAGCCTTACATGGTCTCGCACCAACATACATTAAAGATTTAATCCAAACTTACCACCCCTCTAGGACCTTGCGATCCTTAAACTTTGATCTATTAGTTATACCACAAATCTCTAAATGTAGATTTGGAGCCAGGTCCTTCAGTTTTCAAGCCCCTTGCTGTGGAACCAACTACCGGCTTTTTTTCCGGAGGGCAGACACCCTCTCTATGTTTGAAAACAATCTTAAAACCTTACCTTTCAATAAAGTCTATAACTAACTTAACTGTTTAACGTAGCTTCTATAGGCTGAGAATGCTGGAGGAGTTTTAGACACCGAGCTCTGTATATCCTTCTTTTCTGCATTACATTCATCACCTGTGCAGTTTAAACCCACACCTTATTATTTCTCTCCCGGAGCCCCAGGGCTCCACCTCCAGAGCTGCTGCTGATCCAGGATCTTCACCACGTCATCGGTCAAGAGTTCTCTCCAGCACCTCCATGGACTCCCCCATACTCTCCTCCCTCACTCTTCTCTCCGTCCATCTGTCATCCCCCCCATCCTTTCTCCCAGCTGGTCATAGCAGGAGGCCGTCAAAAAAATGAGTCTGGTTCTGCTTGAGGTTTCTGCCTTCTAAAAGGAAGTCTTTCCTCGCCACAGTGATCAGTAGATTCTGATCCACAGACCTCAGAGCCCGAGCTGGGTGTAAGTCTGGATCAGGTCACTGATGGAAGGTCTGACCATGAATAGATCTGAAAGTAAGAACCAGAATTTTTAAAGTTGATCCTGAAAGAAAACTGGCAGCCAGTGAAGAGATTTATGGATCTTCCTGAGTTTTGTATAAACAGCAGGCGAGACAGATCCTTCTAGATTTCACTCTTTGCTTTTACATTGTCAATGAGATTTTATATTCATTTATCAATCGCTTATCCACGTTCAGTTCGGTTAATCATCCACAGTATTCACACGGTCGGCTGGTGTCCGGGTTGTATTCACAACACTTTGAGCTCAACGTTTTATTGTTCTGCCATTTTTACAATTTCTTCAATAAAGAACCAACATCCTGTCGCCCCTGTGGTCGAGCTTCCATCCGTCCACAACTTCAAAGAGGAAGACAACTGAGCTCCAGTCGCTACATTAAAATGAACAAACATTTTTGTCTAGAACTCTAAAAAGTAACAGATTACTCTGAAAATAAACCCAACTCTTAGTCAACATGAGGGAGAGTAGATAATGGGAGAAGTTTGAACCACTTGAAGACCTTCTGAGCCCAGATATGATTTGTGGGATCGAAGAAGTCCTGAGATGATTCTGGTCATCTTGTCCTCTCCGTTGAATGCAGCATCAAACAGAAACTCATCTTGTGCTTGGGAACATCTTGACATCACTTCGAACCGAAATTCTGCACAATTTCCCCTCATCGTACTTTGGCTCATATCTCAAAAAACATAAAAAAAACATCTTTCCTACCACTTAGTTTTAACGGAAAGTGGAGTCTTATGAAGAGAAACCAATCACTTATTTTCGTTTGTTGAATGTTTTTATGACAGTCAACGTGGTTTTTCAATAATATCCAGATGGAGTGGTCTGACAAAGTAAGGGTTTATTAAAATGGTTCAAAGTGTTATCCAACTGCATGCAATAAACTAATGGAAACTCTAAAAAACAAATACAGCTTTAGCAACATAATGTTCTTCTGAGGCGACCTGTTGACCTGTGACTCATATTTGACCTTTAAGGCTCAAATTTATTGGGTATTCTATGGAGGTCGTACATATATATTTGTTTCAGAACAGTTGGTATCAAGGATTCCTGATGATCACGATTTACTGCATAAATGCTCGTCTTACGTTCAATCCATGGATGCGATCAATAGTTCTGGTGTGGGTTCTAAAGAACAAAGTGGATCCTGGGTGATGTGGGATGAAGTGGATGACTCACACCACGAAGATGTGGGAAACAGTCCTTGAGGTTGTGTTAAGAGGAGAGGTCACCGTCAGAGAGCAGTTTCATGCAGGGAAATACAAAAGATGTTATAGAGAAGAATCTACAGCAGGAGGAGTCGACTTTTCTAATTTTGCCACGTTATAAACCGTGATCCTTGAACGTCTAGTGATGTGTCGATGAAGCTTCGTGAAACAGTGTCATATTCTTCATCCTAAAAATGACGTGAGGTTTCAATAGAATAGCTTTTCAAAGCAATAGATTATAGAGCAAAGAGTGACATCTAGTGGACTCAGGAGATAATGACACTGTTTCATGAAGCTTCATCGACACATCACTAGGAATGTCATGCTTACAAAAGAGAGAATTATTAATTAAAATCATAATATTGTCATTTTACAATGAGTTACTAAGTTTAGACAAGATACAAGATATTGGAAAATGTAATATTGATATAAATTATTTATATTTTTGCTAAAAGGACAATACGCAAAATCTCTATATTTTTCTCTTTGCTTTGTTTTGATGCTTGTGTTATCTCCTGGTCAAGGTGAACGACCTCTGGGTCACCTTGACCCAGAGGTCGTTAGTAAAGCAAAGTATCAATTTATATGTTATAAGATATGATTTATTGAAATATTCATAAATACATGACTTACAAAAAGTACAAAATAAAATCCTGGCAAGGTTGTTCTAATAGTATTTCAATTATATACATGAAGCTGTCAGAAATAATTTTTTTAAATCAGTTTTATATTTCACTTTATCGAAACTCGAAAAGACGTATGTACTTTTGACCAATACAAGGTACACATAATAAGATTCGTTATCTGTTTGAAACCTCACATGTAAAGATAAAGAAAATCACAGACATCATTAATATGTCAGAAAACAACGAACAACATGGAAGGACTAGGTTTGAAAAGTTCAAACCTCTGGCCCGAGGGGCATTTGCGGCCTGTGATATCATACTCTTTGTCCCTCAATTTGATGTCCATTTTTTTTTAAGTTGAAGCCAAGCAAGAGAATATTTGTATGTCGTCAGTTAGTTGAAGAATAAACATCATCAGATCAAATGTTATAGTTTATAAAGCTTTTAATCTTTAGTTAATATCTAACAAAGTTAAACAAAACATATGAAACAAAACTGGCTCAGACTCGACAAGACTTTACTCATGCAGGCCAGTGGAGTTTCACACCCCCTGCTGGAGATTCAGTCATTTTTTTGTGGCCCCCTGGACGATTAGCTCAAAACCAGAAGAGTCCTGTTGATTTCCTGACTGATCAAATTGCTACTGGTTAAGATAAGAAACATAGATTAAAGATCTTAACAATTTTACAGTGACGTCCAACATAACAGTAAAACAAATGATGCTACAAACTGATGCCGTGACCCTCGGTGTGGATTGTTCAGTTTGGCCGGCGACCACGAGTGCTATAAGATTTTGGCATCATTTGGCCTCATTAGTGATCTAGAAGTCAATAGTTTCTTCTTAGACTTCATTCTATTCGTTGTCACAAGATAATTGGGAGCGTTTCGATTTCCCTGAACACGTTAATAGGAAGACAAAAACTATCAACAAAACTACTCCATCAAAAACTTTACTTCACAGAAAAACTTTACAAACAAAAGTCACTTAAGAGGTTCAGGAAACAGAAATAAAACCTGAGCTGTGTCTCAAACCTCATACTTGTGTACTTAAAGTTAGTATTTTTAGTGCATAAGTGCGTCTCAATTCTTAGTATGTAAATGTAGTGCTCCATACACACTAGATTGTCACTAAAACACAAAACTGAGTATGGATCGATGGACACTTTCTACACTAAACGACTCCATCTTAGTGACGTTGACGTTGTAAACGGAAGTTACGTCATATATATATATATATATAAATATATACATATACTTACAGGTGCATTTTCAGCAGCAGTAGGACGATGACACGTCTTCGCTGCTGATACCGGCGTAAATATCTCGCAAATATTTAGTTTCTCATGTTTCTTGATCCAAACAAAACGTGCTGCCAGCAGGTGTCACTAGTGTTCCTACAGCTGGTTGAAATCATCGTTAAATAGTAGTAAAAGAAGAAGCTGTCGCGTCATTTCCTGTTAGTGTGTAGCAGCAGTGTTTGATTTGAGACATACTATCTGTGGAGGATTAGTTACTAGTTAGTACGTACACTATCCTGATGCATACTAACTTCTAGTATACTAAGAGAAGTATGTGATTTAAGAAACAGGGAAACACTTCTGCACTTACACTTAGTATCTTAAGTGCACAAGTGCATCCCAGTTAACAGTTTGACCTAATACGTGCACTATCTTAATGTGTACTTTAAACCAGTGCACTCGGAGAACTGCAAGGTTTGGGACGCAGCCGCAGACTATTGAACACATGAGGGAACAGGTGGAAACGATCATCGATCAGGGACGACATCAAACCAGCGAAAGAACACCTGCTGGCAGCACGTTTTTCAAGTTGGGATCAAGAAACATGAGAAACGAAATATTGGCGAAATATTTACACCGATATCAGGACCGAAGACTTCTGCTGAAAATGCACCTGTACATATATATATATATATATATAATATATATATATGACATTACTTCCGTTTACAACGTCAACATCACTAAGATGGAGCCATTAAGTGTAGAAAGTGTCCATCGATCCATACTAATGCTGTGTCTCAAATCGCATACTAGCGTACTAAAAGTTAGTATTTTTAGTGCGTTAGTGCGTCTCAATTCTTAGTATGCGAAATTTAGTGCGCCATGCACACAAAATTGGCGTACTAACACGCCCACAAAACTGAGTATGGTTCGATGGACACTAAACACACTAAACAGCCGCCATCTTAATGACGTTTTAAACGGAAGTTACGTCATATATAAATGCATATATATTCATATACTTAAATGTGCATTTTCAGCAGCAGTAGGAGGATAAACACGTCTTCGCTGCTGATACCATCTTAAATATCTCGCGATTATTTAGATTCTCATAATTTTTCTTTATTTCTTTTTCCAAAGTTGCAATACGTGCTGCCAGCAGGTGTCGGCGATAGCGTTCAAACAGCTGGTCGAAACATCGTTAAATAGTAGTAGAAGAAAAGCTGTCATGTGATCTCTGGTTAGTGTGTAGCAGCAGTGTTTGATTTGAGACATACTATCTGTGGAGAATTTGCGTACTAGTTAGTACGTACACTAAACTGATGCATACTAACTTCTAGCATACTAAGAGTAGTATGCGATTTGAGACACAGCCTCAGTTTTGTGTTTTAGTGACAATCTAGTGTGTATGGAGCACTACATTTCACATACTAAGAATTGAGACACACTTATGCACTAAAAATACTAAGATTAAGTACGCAAGTATGCCATTTGAGACACAGCTCTAGATTTGAGTGTCCGGAAAATATCTGATTAATACAAATAGTTTCCTGTTCATATAAATGTTGTATTTTTGGTACAAAGTGCTGTTGTTCAGTTAAAGTGTCGTTCATTCCTAAAGACGCTTTAAAATAGGTCAGTTTAGTTTGAGTGTTATGTGGATGAAGCTCTTCACTGATGATCTCCTGTTGCTTCCATAACGTGAGGCTATGATTCAACCAGACAACGGATTGAAACGATCTTATAACTCTGACGTCACCACGGGCGAGGGGGGGTCACCTTTACGACGAGCGGTCGAGTGGAAACTCATCAGTACGAGCTGAATATTGTGGAGTCAGAGAAGCTTAATGCGAACGCAGTGTTTCCTCTGGAAACACGCTGAGATGATGCGCTCGTTCTCAAGCCTCTTGCATCACCAGCACTAAATTGTTTCTTCCGTCTGCGCTCATGATCTCGTTCTTCTCGATAAACACTCGGATCACGGTTCCTGCGAGAATTAACCTGCACTTAGAGAATGAAACATTTCACAGAAATACTCCTGTTGTGAGAAGGCCTTTGATATCCTGCTGTTTCCCGACTGATATTCCAGACATAATGTTCTATTTTTACCTTCGCTTTACTAGGTCAGAGAACGACTCCATCCAGCTCAGAATGATCCGTCTTTTAAGCTCCTAAAATAAAACGACGCAAGACTACATTAACCTCTCTGTCAACTTTTCATTATAATTTGTTTAAATATAAGGATTAAAAGGCTTTATGGGATTAGCCGTCCATGGACTGTAAGTAAAGAGACATTTTACAATTACTAGTCAGTTTTTGGACAGTTTTAACATATTCCTTAAAAGTTTTAACACATTTCTATTCATGTTTTAATGTATTTCCAACGTACTATTTCACTTTTATTGTATTGTAAATATGTTTAAACCTCTTTGTAAATATGTTAAAACATGTCTGGCAAAGCGTTAGAATGCGTGAAAATGTGTTTGTAAATGCAATAAAAATATGTTTGTTATACATTAAAACGTGTTTATAAATGCGTTAAAATGTGTTTGTAAATGCAATGAAAATGTGTTTGATATACATTAAAACGTGTTTATAAATGCGTTAAAATGTGTTTGTAAATGCAATGAAAATGTGTTTGTTATACATTAAATTGTGTTTGTAAATGCATTAAAACAGGTTTTTAAATAAGTTAAAACGTGTTTGTAAATGCAATAAAAATGTATTTGTAAATGTGTTTTTAAATGCAATGAAATGTGTTTGTAAATGCGTTAAATTTTGTTTGTAAATGAGTTAAAACGTGTTTGTAAATGCGTTAAATGTGTTTGTAAATGCAATAAAAATATGTTTGTTATACATTAAAACGTGTTTATAAATGCGTTAAAATGTGTTTGTTATACATTAAATTGTGTTTGTAAATGCGTTCAAACAGGTTTGTAAATGAGTTAAAACATGTTTGTAAATGTGTTAAATTGTGTTTGTAAATGCAATACAAAATTTGTTTGTAAATGAGTTAAAACGTGTTTGTGTTTGTAAATGCGTTAAAATGTGTTTGTAAATGCAATAAAAAATTATTTGTAAATGTGTTTTTAAATGCAATGAAATGTGTTTGTAAATGTGTTAAATTGTGTTTGTAAATGCAATACAAAACTTGTTTGTAAATGAGTTAAAACGTGTTTGTAAATGCGTTAAAATGTGTTTGTAAATGGAATAAAAATATGTTTGTTATACATTAAAACGTGTTTTATAAATGCGTTAAAATGTGTTTATAAATGCGTTAAAATGTGTTTGTTATACATTAAATTGTGTTTGTAAATGCGTTAAAACAGGTTTGTAAATGAGTTAAAACATTTTTGTAAATGTGTTAAATTGTGTTTGTAAATGCAATACAAAATTTGTTTGTAAATGAGTTAAAACGTGTTTGTGTTTGTAAATGCGTTAAAATGTGTTTGTAAATGCGTTAAAACAGGTTTGTAAATGAGTTAAAACATTTTTGTAAATGTGTTAAATTGTGTTTGTAAATGCAATACAAAATTTGTTTGTAAATGAGTTAAAACGTGTTTGTGAATGCAATAAAAAATGATTTGTAAATGTGTTAAATGTGTGTTTAACTGCGATACAAAATTTGTTTGTAAATGCGTTAAAATGTGTTTGTACATGTGTTTTAACCTGTTTGTAAATACTACTTGTTTTCAGGCCTCCGGGTCACCATGACCCTGAGCTAACACAAGGGTTAAAAAAATTGTAAATTTGTTAAAATATGTTACTGAATATGTTAAATTGTGTTTGGAAATACTTGTCTAGCTACAATATTAAGTAAATGAACCGCAGACTCGTCTCAAGTATAATTTCACAAGGCAGTGCTGGTTCAGTGACACATGCTCACTATAACATTCATTACTGGGGACATAAAAATGATGTAGTCTGTTAATAAAAATCTTTGCCGTCTGATGAGCACAGTTGTTGATCAGTTGAAAAACACAAACCATGATATTGACCGGGGGAAGAAAAACAAAGTATAAATCTGCTTCAATGGCTCATAGATGTTGAATTACTTCTGTTAGCATCAGATGTTGTCGTGCTTTTATAAAACTTGTCGTCGCTCATCCGTGGTATCGAGATGTTTCCTCTGCATTCCAGGGAACTTTCTTTTTAGTCGTTTCTTTTATCTGGGTTGTGATTAGAGAAGCGATCTGTTGTCTTGTTTCACGCTTCACAGAGTCAAATACATTAACACACTCTCAGGGAGCAGTTCAAACACTTCATTGTGTGTTTTGTTGGAGAGAGCATTGATCTGCTCTCTCTGTCCTACGAGGACTCGTCCAAATAAAACTGGCAACATGACTGAGCGCCGAACACAGGAGTTACTTTTTTATCTTTTCAACAGAAAATCACACGATTTAGATCTAAAGACACTTTTTTAAAGTGTGTTGGCTGTTACTGTGTGTGTTTAATGTGTACGCTAGTCTAGAATGAAGTGTATGATAAAGAAAACCAAAATATATTAAGTAATTATTAGCATCTTGTTGACTGTTATCCGACCTATTATGATAACTTCATTGAAAGCGTTCATTATAAACAACTCCTATTACAGTAGATAATGAAATAATTGTTCTATTAATGGGTAAAATGTGATTCTTCATCTAAATTAAGACAAAGTCTGTACTTTTTCTGTACATAAATTAAAATGGTGAAGTTGATGTATAAAGTATATTTTAGTGTCATGTCTTTGCCCCTAAAAAGGAATTGTTGACATACCTTCTGGGCGAACGAGAGGTTACGAGAGTCCATTATGTAATCACACCCCGCTTTGTTTATACAATGAGTCACTTAGAGGTGGAAACTTTTCTGGATTGATGATGCGTGGTGACAAACCTCGATGTTTGACCAATAACAGCAGAGTGTGTATGGTTATTGTAAACAAGATTTAATCTCCAGAACAACAAAGTGTTTTCAGTGGGCGTGGCTTAAGACCATTTTCTAATGTCAATATTACAATAAAATTAGAGTTTTGTACAAACACACACTGAACTGTCAAAGGCTATGGAATTTGTCGTAGAATTAGTAGTAGAAGTAGTAGTGGGAGTAGAATAAGAAGTAGAAGAAGCGGAAGGAGTAGTAGAAGTAATAGAATAATTAGTAGAAGAAGAAGTAGTAGAAGTAGTAGAAGCAGAATTAGTAGTAGAAGTAGTAGAAGCAGAATAAGTAGTAGAAGTACAATAAGTAGTAGTGGGGATAGAAGAAGTAGTAGAATTAGTAGTAGAAGTAGAAGTAGTAGTAGCAGTCATAGCGGGAGGATAATAAGTAGTAGAAATAGTAGTAGAAGTACAATAAGTAGTAGAAGTAAATTAATAATTAGTTGTAGAAATAGTAGTAGATGTAGAAATAGTAGTAGTAGTGGAAGTAGTAGAAGTAGAATAAGTAGTAGTAGAAGTAGAATAAGTAATAGAAGTAGAATAAGTAGTAGTATTAGAAGTATAAATAGAAGTAGTAGTAGAATTAGAAGTAGAAATAGTAGTAGTATTAGAAGTAGTAGAAGTAGAAGTATTATTGGGAGTAGAATTAGTAGTAGAAGTAGTAGAACTAGAAATAGTATTTAGTATTTAGGAGTAGAATTAGTAGTAGAAGTAGTATAACTAGAAATAGTATTTAGTATTTAGGAGTAGAATTAGTAGTAGAAGTAGTATAACTAGAAATAGTATTTAGTATTTAGGAGTAGAATTAGTAGTATTCACAGTCATGGAGGAAGTTGAGGCTAATGGTTGTTTTTAAAGGATGAGTTTCTTTCAAAGTCAAATTAAAATAAAACAGAGAACAGTGAAGATTCCTCAGAGACCTGGCAGAAGAAGAAAGCGGTGGATGATGGAGAAGCCGCGGAGAGGAAGAGAGGTTGAGCCTCCAGCCTCGGATCAAAGGCTTGTGCGTCGCATCTCGATGGACCACCAGGCCTCGCACTCTGATGGGCAGCAACTCGCGTTCAAACACCTCGTTTTACGGGTAAACAAGCGGCGGCTGATTCGGATTTAGTGGCCATTTATTTACCTACTGCTGCAGTCGGAACAGAAAGAGTTGACGGACACTGACACGAATCACACATTTGGACAATGAACGAGTGGCATTTGGACAACACAACACAACACAACACAACACAACACAACACAACACAACACAACACAACACAACACAACACAACACAACACAAATATCACACAAGCCGCCTGTGGTCGTCGACACATATCATACTCACGCCCTGGAGCTTCATGCCGTGAGTCCGAATCCAGGTCTTTCATTAATCTTCAGTCCAGCTGTGACCTTCAGCTGTAACTGTGACACGGAATCTCCAGGATAAAATCCATGGATTAATTTCAGACGATGCGACGTCACGACAGATTTAATCGCTCGTGACGAGCTCGTGTGTCGCTCGTCCAGATGTTACCATCCGTCGGATGACTCGACATACGTGACTGTATCGCTGTAATTGAGTGGAGGTTTTGAAGGGAAAATAGGCAGTAGAAGTAGAAGAAGTAGAAGAAGTAGAATAAATAGTAGTAGCAGTAGTAGTGGGAGTATAATAAGTAGTAGAATTAGTAGAATAAGTAGTAGTAGAAGTAGTAGTGGGGGTATAATAAGTAGTCGAATAAGTAGTAGTAGAAGTAGTAGTGGGAGTAACGTAAGTAGTACAATTAGTAGTAGAAGAAGTAGAATAAATAGTAGTAGCAGTAGTAGTGGGAGTATAATAAGTAGTAGAATTAGTAGAATAAGTAGTAGTAGAAGTAGTAGTGGGGGTATAATAAGTAGTCGAATAAGTAGTAGTAGAAGTAGTAGTGGGAGTAACGTAAGTAGTACAATTAGTAGTAGAAGAAGTAGAATAAATAGTAGTAGCAGTAGTAGTGGGAGTATAATAAGTAGTAGAATTAGTATAATAAGTAGTAGTAGAAGTAGTAGTGTGAGTATAATAAGTAGTCGAATAAGTAGTAGTAGAAGTAGTAGTGGGAGTAACGTAAGTAGTACAATTAGTAGTAGAAGTAGTAGGAGAAGTAGAATAAATAGTAGTAGCAGTAGTAGTGGGAGTATAATAAGTAGTCGAATTAGTATAATAAGTAGTAGTAGAAGTAGTAGTGTGAGTATAATAAGTAGTCGAATAAGTAGTAGTAGCAGTAGTAGTGGGAGTAACGTAAGTAGTAGAATTAGTAGTAGAAGTAGTAGAAGAAGTAGAAGGAGTAGTAGCAGTAGTAGTGGGAGTAACGTAAGTAGTACAATTAGTAGTAGAAGTAGTAGAAGAAGTAGAATAAATAGTAGTAGCAGTAGTAGTGGGAGTATAATAAGTAGTAGAATTAGTATAATAAGTAGTAGTAGAAGTTGTAGTGTGAGTATAATAAGTAGTCGAATAAGTAGTAGTAGCAGTAGTAGTGGGAGTAATGTAAGTAGTAGAATTAGTAGTAGAAGTAGTAGAAGAAGTAGAAGGAGTAGTAGAAGTATTAGTGGAATTAGTAGTAGAAGTAGAATAAATAGTAGTAGAAGTAGTAGTGGGAGTATAATAAGTAGTATAATAAGTAGTAGTAAAAGTAGCAGTGGGAGTAACGTAAGTAGTAGAATTAGTAGTAGAAGTAGTAGAAGAAGTAGAAGGAGTAGTAGAAGTATTAGTGGAACTAGAATAAGAAGTAGAAGAAGTAGTAGTAGAAGTAGAATGAGTAGTAGAAGTAGTGGAATTAGTAGTAGAAGTAGAAGAAGTAGGAGTAGAAGAAGTAGTTAAGTAGTATAATTAGTAGTAGAAGTAGAATAAGTAATAGTAGAAGTAGTAGTGGGAGTATAAGAAGTAGAATAATTAGTATTAGAAGTGGTAGTGGTAATAAAATAACTAGTAGAAGTAGTGGAATCAGTAGTAGAAGTAGTGGAAGTAGAAGAGGTAGTAAAAGTAGTAGAATTAGAATTAGTAGTAGAAGTCGTAGAAGAAGAAGAGGTAGTAAAAGTAGTAGAATTAGTAGTAGAAGTGGTACAATAAGTAGTAGTGGGAGTAGAAGTAGTAGAATTATTAGTAAAAGTAGAAGTATAAATTGTAGTGGTAGTAGAATAAGTAGTATAAATAGTATCATAATATCACTGATTTAATGGGTCGGACGAGCTCGTGTGTCGTCGTCCAGATGTTACGATGACTCCACATACGTGACTTCATGGCTGTAATTAAGTGGAAGTTCTGAAGGAAAAATGGCCTGAAACTATGAATGATGTTTTTCTTCTCATGCACCGAATCAACTAAAGGTCAAGAGCAGGAGTTCCAGGGAGAGTTTTCTCAGTGTCACTGAGCGAGTAGATTTAAAGTCATGTCGCTACTTCTCATTATAATTCATGAAACGATGCCTTAAAAATACTGGACTTCCTTCTCAACCCTGCCCTGTGGCCGGTGGAGAGTCAGGACGGTAGGTTCGTTGTGAAGGTTTGAGAGTCAGGACCGGAGAAATGAATCAGCTAAAATCAATTTATGTTTCTTCTTTGCAAATTAAATGGTGAAGGTGATGTATAAATTATTTTTTTAGCGTCTTTACCTCTATAAAGGATTTGTTGACCTACCTTCTGGACGAACGAGAGTCCATTATGATAATGGCTTCACTCCTCCTACCAGCCAGCTTTAATCACGCCCTGCTTTGTTTATACAACGAGTCCCTTGGAGGTGGAGACTTTCTGTATTGATGACGCGTGGTGACAAACTTTCACGTTTGACCATCACAGCAGAGTTGGTGTGGTTATGGTCAACAAGATTTAATCTCCAGAACAACAAAGTGTTTTCAGTGGGCGGAGCTTAAGATCATTTTCTAATGTTAATATTTTAATGAAAAGAGAGTTTTGTACAAACATACTTTCATGTTTATTCATGGCCGACGTTTAATAAAAATAACTATTGAAGCCGGGAATGGATGTAAAATAACAACGTTTTTCTTTCACTAATTTTCACCAATTCACATTTTTAATATATTTTTGGGAGTAATTTTTCAGTTGTAACAGAAAAAGAGTGATTAACTCCAGAATGGCATTCATTCATTTTCGGTGTCGCTCAATCCCTTGTAGTAGTGATGTGTCGATGAAGCTTCGTGAAACAGTGTCATATTCTTCAGAGGACAGTAGGGGGCGCCCTCATCTTAAAAATGATGTGAGGTTTCAATAGAATAGCTTTTCAAATCAATAGATTATAGAGCAAAGAGTGACATCTAGTGGACTCAGGAAATAATGACACTGTTTCATGAAGCTTCATCGACACATCACTAGTTTTAACGCATATAAAACACGTTTTTACGTATTTCACCTGCCTTCTAAACACTGCTTCAGAGATAAACACAGATGGCGGTGTTTTAATGAACAAATAAAGTAAATGATTAAAAATAAGGACAAACCAAAGTACGAGGATGGATCGTTCTAGTTTGTGTGTAGCCTAACATTTCTGAGCGCTGAGATCGGAATATACGTTAAAACCGGTTTGGAAACACATTTAAACATTTGACATAACGTTGGAATGTCTTTGATAATGCCTTAAAACGTGCTTGAAAATATTTTAAAATGTGTTCGTTAATATGTAAAAAACGTTTTTTATAAAACGTGTTTTCAATAGGTAAAAAGAGGGTTTTTTAAATATATTTAAACGTTTTTGAAATACGTAAAAACGTTTTTTATAATACGTTAAAACGTGTTTGTTATTACGTTAAAACATCATTGACAATATATTTAAACATGTTTGAAATACGTAAGAACGTGTTTTTTAATACCTAAAACCTTTTTTATAATACTTTAAAACTGTTTTGAAATACGTTAAAACGTGTTTGTTAATACCTAAAAACGTATTTCACAATACATTTAAACGTGTTTGAAATACGTAAAAACGTTTGACAATATATTTAAACGTGTTCAAAATACGTTAAAAGGTATTTTATAATACGAAAAAATGTGTTTGACAATACATTTAAACGTATTTGAAATACGTAAAATCGTTTGACAATACATTTAAACGTGTTTGAAATACGTCAAAACGTTTGACAATACATTTAAAAGTGTTTGAAATACGTAAACATATTTGACAATATATTTGAACTTGTTTGAAATACATAAAAAATGTGTTTGACAATACATTTAAACATGTTCGAAATACATAAAAACTATTTTATAATACGTTAAAACATGTTTTTTTAGTACGTTAAAATCCGTTTTATAATAAGTTAAAACGTGTTTTATAATACGTTCGAAAGACTGTAAAATTACAGTACTGCGGCAGTTGGCAGTACTGCGCTTCAGTGATTAATACTATCAACATCTCTTCTAAAAGTCCCTGTACACACTGAGCTCTTTCATACGGTCTTGACGACAAGTCTTAGCCATTGAAGAAGAGATTGTTTTGGAAATCAACCATTAAATAACTTGTGTCCAAACACTGTCTTTCTCTAACGTAACAAACTCAATCGATGAACTCTCAGGATCATTATATCTTGTTCTTCTGGGGAATTACCATTTTTTTTAGGGGGGCCTGGCATGAATGTTTCAGTGGATGCTGCGATGAAACGCAGAGCCCCGAGTCACAAGGAACAGACATGAAAAGAGCGTTGTTCACGTCTAACACTGTCTTTTGCACACACTTTCTTTTCCCAGGTGTACAAAGTACTGGTGTTTTCAAAGCAGCGAGTACATCTCACGCTCACATCTTGTTAGTGTGTGTGTCGAGGACGTCCACTTACCACAGACGCTATTAATTGTCGGCAGCAATTCTGGTTCGACGTTCTGTCTCTCGTCCCCGGGGGGATTGAAATGTCACCACGCCAAAGGTTGACTGCAACATTCACTATTTATTGCACAGCTGGGCTTGTACAGTCCAAAGATTCCTTCACAGGATTAAGAAACAGAAAAAAAAAAAAAACATGCCTCGATTATCATCTTTCAACAAATTCGCTTCATTTTGTTCAAAGGGCACCTAATGTGAAAACTCTCCTGACTTATTCACATTGAAGTCGTTCCTCTTCAAAATGCAATAGTTCATTCATCATGACATTGCTCCGTTTTGAAGTTATTACTTAATAAAGTTCTCGTCTGAAATCTCGCCAAACGAGATCACACTTTAAATTATACTTTCTGACATCACTCTGGTGTAGGTCTCCTCCCCTAGAAGCCCTAAATCAGTTAAGAGCCTACATGTTAATAAACAAAATAAATATTTATGTAAACATGGTGAGAGTTACTTCTGCCTTTAGGTGTTTTTGTAATGTGTACATTAAGCAGCAAAAACGTATTTTTATGTACAAAACGGGAGTTTTAGGGGTGAGTTTGAAATTTACGTGAGTGCATGAATGCAACTCGTGTTTTTGTGACCAATCAGAGCGGAGTGGGCGTGGTTGCTCGGACGAGACTTCTTCTCCAGCCAAAACGGCGCATTTTAAGTGGGCGGGGCTTAAGCATATTTTCTAATGTGAATATCTTTATTAAATGAGAGTTTTGTGCAAAAAGGAACATACTAATGAGTATAATCGAGGTCCTGGAACAATTTAAGACGCACCTACACTCACATTAGATGCCCTTCAAAGGAAAAAGAACTAAATTGTAAATTGGTTCAATTCCGTGTGCTGTTTTTTTTGTTTGGGGATGAATCCTGGGATCCCGCGGTGCATTTAGAATCTTAGTGCAAATGTCAAGAAACATAATCACGACAATGGAAACGATAAGGCAACAATTATAAATATATCAAAAATAGTCGTTAGAGAACTATCTCCGTTACAAAAAAGGTAGAAAAGTTCTGTCCTGCACCAGCGAGAGGGACATGTTCTTCAGCTCGTCCGCCGACCGGACCGACTTGTACCCCAGCTGACGGAGGACCTTGTGGCAGACGGTCTGCGTGTACTCCACCATCTCGTACGAAAGTTTCAACCGCCAGTTCTCCGCGTTCGCCGCCGAGTCTCTCACGGTTCCGAACTTGTGTTTGGCGGACGGGTCGTTGCTGCCCCGAGTGTTCGCCTGAATCCAATCCTCCACGTTCCTATCCAAAGGCAGTCCGATGAAGTCGTAGATATCCTTAGTCTTTTGCAGAGGGTTTCTGGCCAAATCCTCGTAGCGCACCAACATGTATTTCCCTTTCAGCCAGTACGGGTGGCCGAGCCCGGTGGACACGGAGCTGAGGAAGTCCTCGCAGACGATGGTGAGCTGGCTTAAATCCAGATTGTATGGCCTCCGTCCCGTGGCCCGCCATATTCGCCAAAGCCTGTAAGTATCCCTGAAGGTCTCGATCCGCGACGACAAGATCCCGCGCGGGTCCCGGACCAGCTGGATCACCTTGATGTTAAGTCGCGGGTCTTCGACCAAGGCGCGGAGATCGGCGATCTCAGGCACACGGACGATCTTGATGGCCACGAGCCGCTTTTCCCGGCAGGCCTCCACCGCCGAGGTGATGTTGAGGGAGGTGCATTTCTTCACGCAGTCCCCTTCCTCCACGTTGACGTCGGCGGGACTGAAGGCATCGCAGACGGGCTGCTGGCACAGGGCTCGGCTGGCGCCCCGACGGAAGAGTTTATCGGTGGTGTGGTTGGTTGGCGGGGGTTTGATGTAGCTCTCCAGGAAGTAGAGGTCGCACCCGTACAGGCTCCGCAGCAGATCCCGGCTCGCCCCGAGCATGACGCGTCTGTCGGTGGCGTAGCGGCTGTGGGACAGGCGTGGAATCAAGGTGGTCTGGACGTGGTACAGGGGCTCGAACAGGTAGAAAACCTCCTGGTGCTGGTTGAGCAGCTGACCCACGAACGACGAGCCGCTGCGCGTGGTAGCCAGGACCAGGACGTGGGTTTTTCTGGTTGCGTTGATGGAGAGGTAGGGGTAGTCCTCGCATCCTCCTCGCTCAAAGGGAGGCTCCGTCTCTTGGCCCCCCAGTCCACAGTTTTGGGGGCTGGGCAGGGGGCAGAGCTGGAAAGGCTTGGAGGTGAGCGTGCGGATGGCCGTGTACTGGATGGCGATGGAGGCCAAGGCCAGCAGGATCACTGCCTTCCAGGAACATTGCATGGCTCAACCACTTCATTTAGACGCAGCGGTCCGAGCCAGATCCTCCCTGTCAACACACAGAGTCACGTTATTACTTCACTGGAGTCATTATTCCTAGAGAGCCGTAAATCTGGGTCATTTTATTCCCCGTGTGTCTTGTCCATTTAAAGGTCAAGTAAAGTCCTGATTTAAATGTCTCCCAAAATTGGAACACTTTTGAACTCATCAGTATGTTCCTGTTCAGTTTGTCACCGCCCGTAATTCATCCCGGAAGTCTCCACCTCCAAGGGACTCGTTGTATAAATTAAGTGGGGCGTGGTTACAGCTGGCTGGAGGATGAGTGAAGCCATTATTACGTCATAATGGACTCGCGTAACCTCTCGTTCGCCCAGATTTCAGGTTAACGAAAAACATCGTCAAGAGTTTCCAACATGTGAGTCAAGACAGTTGGGTTTTTACATTAGTTCGCCTTTAAATAGCTTTTGAAAATGTAAAAATGTTTTAAATGTTTTTAATTAAAGCGTAAATGACATTGATAAATGATCACGTGACATACATTATTAGCACATAAGTTATATAGATAACTATAGATGAAGCCTTAACAATAACTCAACAAGAAACATAAATGAGGTCGTTCAGTGAAATAGAAAAGTATGAGAAAGCAGCAGAAATAACTGATATAAATATTTCATCTCTCCCCATTTCATACTCCCAAAAAAACCAATATATATATAAATATCGTGTGGGACCGTCCGAAAATGGTTTGACTGCAGTTGTAAATTGTTTGGACACAGATACAAATAGTTTAATTGCATTTTATAATTTAGTTTACTACAGTTTAAAATGACTCAAACTGTACGATTAAAACAATCTTACATATTTACTGAAACTGACTCTATAGGGTTAGATAAGTTAAAATATATGATTTAATAAAAACTAAGTTAAATGCATGGTTGAAGTTCATTTTGAATATTAACCTAAACTTAACACATTTTTACGAGGGCCTGGCGAGTATTCACACATCCGAATAAGTTCTAGAAAGTACTAGGACTAACACAAAAAAAACAAAAAAATATATATATATTTTCTCTTATCAAGTTTAATAATTGGTTTTAATTGATCATGTTTTATGTTTTCATCAAAAAATAATAATTACTTTGATTAAAAAATATATTTAAACCTGTTTTACTGTTTGACATACAACATGATCCAGCTATTACAAAGACACTGTTTGTGTAATAAGAAAGCAGCTAACAAAAGTCAAACCCAGGAGCCAAGGTCTCAAGTTGGTCAAATTAAAGTTTTAAAATGCTTCGTTTGCTCTGTTTGTTAGTTAGATAAAGTGTGTTCAGGTCTGAGTCTTACACACTTCCATCCGTTCATCTCATGGAAATATATTCTTAAGAACTCAGATTTAATCTCTCCAGTTTTTTAAGGGTCTCAGCTGCTGCTCGAAGCCACTGCGAGGTAACCTGACAGGATGTTAGATTCTCTTAGAGCAAGAGTCTCTTGAAAAAACTTACTGAGAAGTATCTTTTCAAACTCCTCTCACACAGTTTTGGTTGTAAAAAAAAAAGAGGTTGATTACTGTGGCCTCAGTTTCTGATTAAAGTTCAACAAACTTACATAAATATTACTGACATTTTAAATTGAAACCAATGCAAACATTCAGATCAAATACAAATTGTTTTTGGATGAGTTTGTTGAAAATATAAAATTAATTTAATATGCATTTTGTTGTATTTAACTAGGTTGAGATATTTTTATTGTTAAAGTTTTGTTTATCTTTATTAGGTTATCACTTTATATATACAGTATATATATATATATATTCAAAATAAATCCTCTTGATTATTACCATCTGCTTTTAGTTAGTGATGTGTCGACGAAACTTCATGAAACAGTGTCTCCCGAGTCCACTTTGCTCTATAATCGATTGCTTTGAAAAGTTTTTCTATTGAAACCTGACATCATTTTTAAGGTAAGGGCACCCCCTACTGTCCTCTGAAGAATATGATACTGCTTCATGAAGCTTCATCGATACATCACTACTAATTAGTACTAATCTTTACTAATTAGTTTAGTCAAATAATTAAAAATAATTAAAATAATTAAAAAAATATATTAATATCAAATTCATTTATTAATTTATTGAGTATTTGATGTTTATTTCATTATAAAACTTTTGTTTCAACTAGTGATGTGTCGATGAAACTTCATGAAACAGTGTCATATTCTTTAGAGGACAGTAGGGGGCGCCCTCAGCTTAAAAATGATGTGAGATTTCAATAGAATAGCTTTTAAAAGCAATAGATTATAGAGCAAAGAGGGACATCTAGTGGACTCAGGAAATAACGACACTGTTTCATGAAGCTTCATCGACACATCACAAGTTTTAACGCATTATCAAACACGCTTTTACGTATTTGACCTGCTTTCCACACACTTCTTCACAGATAAACACGAATGACGGTGTTTTAATGAACAAATAAAGTAAATGATTAAAATAAAGACAAGCTTTTCAAAGCAATAGATTATAGAGCAAAGAGTGACATCTAGTGGACTCAGGACATAATGACACTGTTTCATGAAGCTTCATCGACACATCACTGCCTTAAGCTTGACACCAATTGAAGAACAATTCTCTGAGACACTGAAATATAGAGCTAGTGTTGTAAGTAAGTAAGTAATTCATTTTTATTTGTATGCGAAGAACCAAAATTCTATATAATTCAAATACCATATTGAGATAAAGAGAATGAGATTGAAGATATAATGTGTGTACAAACTACTTTTCAAATCAAAACAAGGAGGAAAGTGAATGGTGGTTGAGTGTGTTTAGAAACAAAATGCTGGAGATGAAAATGTTTCTTCAGAAGTGGGAAATGAAACAGTGACGGCAGGATTAACAGGCAAATATAAAGTGACAGCCCTAATGAAAAAAGAGAATCAACTGAAAACAGTTTCCTCCTGGAGCTTCTGACGGGGATTTAGACGTGAAGATGAACGAGATCAACAGGCTCGGAAGTTTGATTCACGGGAGGAACGAGGAGGTAGAAGCCAGAAGGGACGGATTGAAGATCCGGATGACGACGTGGAACGAGCGTGAATTTAAGTATCAAACAAACAATGGATCAATACAGTAGGTTGGAGAAGGAAGATGAAGAAAGGATGGACAAGATGGAATCTTAATAATGAACATATTCCCTGAAGGAATGGAAAAAAGAATCAGATTAAAATCTGTCAGAAAAAAATCAACAGAAAAAGAGAGTAAATGTGAAAACTTAGATCTCAGATTTCTTCTTATAATTCACGAAAGTTATCGTTCAGGTTTTATCTGACACTGGTTCCAA
>NC_141819.1:8854617-8862117 GCF_982586985.1 Callionymus lyra
TAACAACTGCAGTTATGAACATTTAGGTTGTGATTAGAAAAAAAAGACTCTTTTATTTTGGGGAAAATGAAGTCACTCAATAGTACTACTTGGTCATCAATACTGAATAATATTTCTGGTAACTTTTAACTTCGTAGAATCGTGAAGTAATGCATCAAAATAATAATAATTTGATGAGATACGAGATAAAAAATAAATAATTTATGTCACCTCTGGGGCTCCGTAGAAACCAAATCAAATAAGGACATAATCTCTCAGGTAGTATTCGCAGTAGTATAGAAGCAATTTGAGATTAGTAGTATAAAGCAAGCAACTAGTAGCAGCTAATAGGATAAATGACCCTTTAAATGCATTAGAACGTGAATCATTCAATTCACTTCTGCCTAATGCATTAATCTAGTGAGAACTATACTGTATTCATTATGATTTCAAAGTATTATGTATTTTTAAAATCCCTCTCAGTTAAACCATCTTAACAAGGAGACTAAATAAACTAGTTTCTCTTGTGCAAGACGTATATGTATCACTTTGAATCTCCTGAAAGACTCAGATATTTAAAAAACACTTCTAAGTATTTTTTAAATTGCTCAGAAATTGAAGAAATCGTTGACGTGTTTTGATTTCAAGCCAAATCTAGAAGCGCTACGAGAGCTCGGATCAGATTTGGTCCAAATGTCGGGCCCTTACTCTGGCTCATCCTCATTTTCCTCTTCCTGGATGTTTGGTAATCTATTACAAAAATACAAACAAATTCACAGGCAAAGGATGAAAGAAAAGACATTTGATATCGAAAGGCAACCAGGAAAAGATCAACATATTTTTTTAGGATATTCTGAAAGTTTCCTTCTTAAACTTTTAGGGGATATTTTCGCTAGTGATGTGTTGATGAAGCTTCATGAAACAGTGTCATATTCTTCAGAGGACAGTAGGGGGCGCCCTCAGCTTAAAAATGACGTGAGGTTTCAATATAATAACTTTTCAAAGTAATAGATTATAGAGCAAAGAGTGACATCTAGTGGACTCAGGAAATAATGACAGTGTTTCATGAAGCTTCATCAACACATCACTATTTTTCAGTACATTTTCTTGTTACTGTGGATTTAGAGTTTAGTTAGTTTGTTATTTTTACAGAAGGTTGAGTCAACTACGGTATTTTGACTGACTGGGGCTGAAGATTGAATGTTTGTGGTATTAGCAATGTAGCCTAGCATTACTGATACAGTTTTTTTTATATATCCTAGTGGTTAAAAAAACATTTAGGATTAGACACAAGATATTTTCCCCTAATTTGACATTTCTACTTCTCGCTAAAGGATTGGAGAAGAAAAACATTTCTAGAACTCTCTTAGATGCTAAGCTATGTTAATTACAATGTTTTGATCATTTAATCATTTTATTATCAGTTATTTGGTTCTAAAAATTATAGTTCATTAAAAAAAGTGACAACATGAACGACTTTAAACGTGTTACAGGGTGTTAGCATACACACAGCTAACTAATAATAATTAGCATTCATATAGCTAGCATTAACTGGTGGTATTCTGAGCAAGGAACCTATTTTTTATATTCACTTTCTATGTTTCAGTCAAAATTAAACATATTTTCTATCTGATTATCCTGAGACACTGATCCTTATAAAGACTATTATTTCGTCTGAGAAATTAAAGTGAGTGGATATGATGACCAGTAAATGATCAATATTATATTATATTAACATAATTCCTGTTAGAAAATGTGGTCTGTCATTTTAGGAAAGAATTCATTCTATTTTCTTTACTGTAAACGTTTGTCCTAGAATCCATCTGCTGCGAATATTACTGCTCAACAAGTTGACGATTCAACTATTTAGCACGTTTTCTGAAGAGTTAGTTTGAGAAGAATAAAACCAGACTTACTGCTCATTGGACTCTTGAAGTGTTTCTACACCGATGTTGGTCGAATGCTGCGTCTCTAGTTGACGAATGGCTTCCTCTGCCTCCCGTCGAGCTGTTTCCTCCGCCACACGAGCCGCCTCCAGACTCTCCTGCTGCAGCCTGATGGAGACCTTTTTATTAGTGTTTGTTAACCCTTGACCCAGAGACAACACAAGGGATACCACAAACACATTTGATTTCAGGCCTTCGGGGTTACGTTAACCCAGAGATAACACAAGGGATACCACAAACACATTTAAATACAGGCCTTTGGGGTCACGTTAACCCAGAGATAACACAAGGGATACCACAGACACATTTAATTTCAGGCCTTCGTGGTTACGTTAACCCAGAGATAACACAAGGGATACCCAAATCACATTTGTTTTCAGGCCTTTGGGGTCACCTTGACCCAGAGTCAACACAAGGGATACCACAAATACATTTGATTTCAGGCCTTCGGGGTAACCTTGACCCAGAGATAACACAAGGGATAACACAAACACATTTGTTTTCGGGCCTTTGGGTCATGCTGACCCAGATACAACATAAGGGATACCACAAACACATTTGTTTTCCGAGTCACCTTGACCCTGAGATAACACAAGGGATCCTACAAACACATTTGTTTTCAGGCCTTCGAGTCACCTTGACCCAGAGATAACACAAGGGATGCCACAAACACATTTGTTTTCAGGCCTTTAGGTCACGTTGACCCAGATACAACAGAAGAGATAACACAAACACATTTGTTTTCGGGCCTTTTGGTCCTGCTGACAAAAATACAACACAAGGGATACCATAAACACAGGTGTTTTCGGGCCTTCGAGTCACCTGGACCAAGTGATAAAACAAGGGATAACAGAAACACATTTGATTTCAGGCCTTCAGGTCACCTAAACCCAGAGATGAAGTAAGTATAGATAGGTTTTTAATGCACCATAGGATGTTGATTGTTCTTGTTACATTTGCTTCAACATTATTATTATTTTAATATTTATTTTATTTTATATTTATATTTTCTAAACACATACAGACGTGATGTAAATATATAATAAAAACATAATATTGTGGCACTTGACGCAGTTTAAATACTGCCAACCTTCACAATACACAAGGAAATAACGTGACACGGTCAGTAAATACAAGGTATTACTCAGAATGCTCGGGTCTGTTACTCACTGTTCTTCCATGATGTCAAGAACTGCTTGACTCGCTTCTGTTTGCACCTGTTCCATGATGCAAGTCCAGCGTTCAGTCCCGGGGTCTGCATCCCTCGTCTTTAAAAACAAAACATCACGCAAAAGAACAAGTTCAATGAAGAGATATTTTGTTAAATTGTGTTGACATTTTTAATTTTTTTATCTAAGCGACTCAATTTAAAAGGAATTCATTAGTAAAAGAACATGAAGCTACTGCACTAAATGAATATCAATCAATAAAAAGCAGTGATGTGTCGACGAAGCTTCATGAAACAGTGTCATATCCTTCAGAGGACAGTAGGGGGCGCCCTCACCTTAAAAATTATGTGAGGCTTCAATAGCTTCATCGATGACTAGTAAAAAGTACCTCTTCTTCTCCTTCTTCTTCTTCTTCTTTATTCTTGATAACTTCTTCTTCAACATCCTCCAGAACAAGGTCAGTCTTGTCCTGTCCATCTGTAGACAAAACCACATTGTTAGCTAAACAAGACCTTCATATAGCGCCATCTAGTTGTAAGTTTAATTTAAATATATGTAGTGAAAGAAAATAAAGAAAGTTCGATTTCCTTTATCGTTCGCTTCAATCATCATCATCATCATCATCAACATCATCATCATAATTATTATTAATTTTATTGTTATTTATATTATTATTATCATCATCATCATCATTATTATTACAGTTATTATTATTATTATTATTATTATTATTATTAACATTGACATTAATTGTATTTTTATTATCATCATCATCATTACTGTTATCATTATTAGATTATTATTGTTATTATAATTATTATGTTTGTTATTATTATTATTGACATTAATTGTATTATTATCATAATCATCATAATCATCATCATCATCACCATCGTCATCATTATCATTATTATTATTATTATTATTATTATTATTATTATTATTATTATTATTGTTATTATCATCATCATCGTCATCATCATCATCATCGTCATCATTATTATT
Organism: Callionymus lyra; assembly: GCF_982586985.1. Classification (NCBI taxonomy): domain Eukaryota; kingdom Metazoa; phylum Chordata; class Actinopteri; order Syngnathiformes; family Callionymidae; genus Callionymus; species Callionymus lyra. The sequence goes on from NC_141819.1 coordinate 8,858,717, forward strand.
ATTATTATTATTATTATTATTATTATAAGCATAATCATTATCACCATCAAAATTATTATTATTATTATTATTAGCATCATCATTATCACCATCATCATTATTATTATTATTATTAGCATTATCATCATTATTATTATTATTATTATTATTATTATTATTATTATTATTATAATAAGCATCATCATTATCACCATCATCATTATTATTATTATTAGCATTAGCATTATTATTATTATTATTATTATTATTATTATTATTATTATTATTATTATTATTATTATTATTATTATTATTATTAGCATCATCATTATTATTATTTTTATTAGCATTATCATCATTATTATTATTATTATTATTATTATTATAATAAGCATCATCATTATCACCATCATCATTATTATTATTTTTATTAGCATTATCATCATTATTATTATTATTATTATTATTATTATTATTATTATTAGCATCATCATTATCACCATCATCATCATTATTATTATTATTATTATTATAATAAGCATCATCATTATCACCATCATCATTATTATTATTATTATTAACATTAGCATTATTATTATCATCATCATTATCATCATCATCATCATCAGAATCATGCATTATTACGCATCATAATTAATGCATTATTTAAACTATGTTTCATAAAAAACTGCTTAGAATTTTACTGTAAAAGGCAAATTTCTCTTTGCAACTAAATATTCTACATAACCATATGTGTTCATATTAAAATATTTAATGTTTAAAGATTGATTCATTCTAGAAACACCACACAACAGAACATTAACCAACAATAAAAAAAAAACAATATTCATTTTAAAACCCACTTTATTCTGAATATTAAAAAGCAATAAAATGAACTCGGCAGCAGCACTTTATAGAAAAGCTTAATTAATGAACATTTCAAGACTTGAAAGAAGGCAAACGTGTTCTACAGAAGCGTCTTTGAAAGGTTCCAGAGAAGTGAGTGGGATCAGACTGTTTTGAAGGTTTGAATCCCGTGGAGTGTCAGTGTGAGAGACTCTGTCCTGATCCTCTCCCTAGTTTCAGGGGCTCTGGCAGCTTCTAACCCCCTGGAACACAAGGAGAAGATCAGCCCAGTTAGAGTCTGTCTCGCCACTGACACTCCTGTCAATCAAGATTTTACTGACACTCCCGTCAATCAAGATTTTACTGACACTCCTGTCAATCAAGATTTTACTGACACTCCCGTCAATCAAGATTTTACTGACACTCCCGTCAATCAAGATTTTACTGACACTCCTGTCAATCAAGATATACCTGACACTCCTGTCAATCAAGATTTTACTGACACTCCTGTCAATCTAGATTTTACTGACACTCCTGTCAATCAAGATTTTACTGACACTCCTGTCAATCAAGATTTTACTGACGCTCCTGTCAATCTAGATTTTACTGACACTCCTGTCAATCAAGATTTTACTGACATTCCTGTCAATCAAGATTTTACTGACACTCCTGTCAATCAAGATTTTACTGACACTCCTGTCAATCAAGATTTTACTGACACTCCTGTCAATCAAGATTTTACCCACATGTCAAAAATATAACTAAGAAACCTGTGCTAATCTTTCAAATCATAGTTGATTCTATATAATTAATACTTCAATTATTGTTGTTTTTTATGTGTATGTTCATGTTGTACTCACTGTTTATTTCTTCATCAGCGAGTGAATCCTTCACGTGCGCAGCAAACAGAGTTCATGTGGTTATGATGTTTGACGAAAAGATGTCACCGTCACTCACCTGCCTGTGAACGGGTTGAGGCAACATTCGACTCATTCCATTGACGATCCATCCCATCATTCTGTACGGACCACAGAAGCATGACGTTAGCATGTAACACCAAACTGTTGACATGTTTAAACATGTTTAAATATGTTCAAGTAATACTGAAGATGTGACTGTATGTATGTGGCCCTCTTGAGGTCAAGAACCGATCCAAGTAGAAGAACATTCAAAGATTTTGGCATCTAAAAACTTTATTTTGTATTAAATCAACATTTAACTTTCACGACTACTTTGAGACTTATTTTCTTTCTCCTTTTTGTGAATATTTTATTAGTGATGTGTCGATGAAGCTTCATGAAACAGTGTCATATTTTCCAGAGGACAGTAGGGGATCACAACGTAAATGTTCATAGCCGCAGTTGTTTAGTTTAGCCACTAGATGACGTAACTAGCAGTTAACAGGCCTTGGTTACAGGTAGTGATGTGTCGATGAAGCTTCATGAAACAGTGTCATATTCTTCAGAGGACAGTAGAGGGCGCCCTCAGCTTAAAAAAATGATGTCAGGTTTCAATAGACTAGATTTTCAAAGCAGTAGATTATAGAGCAAAGAGTGACATCTAGTGGACTCAGGAGATAATAACACTGTTTCATGAAGCTTCATCGACACATCACTAATATATTTCTTCCGCTCTAAATACCTTGAGTAAATATTCAGATCATATTTAGCAAAACAAGTACGTTTTTTAATGAATAATATATAAAGATTGTATCGTCGTAATAGGGTTTAATTTTTTTTTCACTTATTTTACTTTTGACTGTTTTTGGCTTTTGGTAGTGATGTGTCGATGAAGCTTCAAGAAACAGTGTCATATTCTTCAGAGGTCAGTAGGGGGCGCCCTCAGCTTAAAAATCATGTGAGGTTTCAATAGAATCGATTTTCAAAACAATAGATTATAGAGCAAAGAGTGACATCTAGTGGACTCAGGTAATAATGACACTGCTTCATGAAGCTTCATCGACACTTCATCACTAACGACGTCTGTTCACTTTCTTTCCACCTCTCATTTTGTTAAGTTTACTGTTTTCTGCCAGTTATTTATTTAATTTAAAACTTTTAGTTTTGAATTGGTCGTTGTTATGCTTTAAAATGTTGTTATGTGTTTATTACAGTTTTATTCCATGTTACTGTTTTTTTTAAATGTACTTACTTTTGTGTGTTTAATATGACCGGCTCATCCTGAATAACTTTATTTTATTTGTTTTTGTTTATTTCATCAATTTTTCTTACCCAGATTCACCTTCATCCCTTTATCACAAAATGGTTACTTTCCCTAGTAACTAGTTACTTTGAAAGTAAGCAGTAATTTAAGGCAACTCAGTTACTTTTAAAAGAAGTAACTAGTAATGTAACTAAGTTACATGCGACGACACACAAACTGAAGACACGTCACGTTGCGTTCGAGGACCCAACAGGTCGTGGTTCACTTACCTGGGCTGCTGCGCCGCGTCCTTGGACGACCTGCGACAACGAAAACACCTGATCAGGCTCAACATGATTTAAACCGACTGTTCTTGAACGTCTCGTGACTTACTTGTCGTCCTCGACCACCGGAGCTGGAACTTGTGAGGAGAA